>NC_037292.2:313010-616020 GCF_000002775.5 Populus trichocarpa | reverse complement strand
TATATGCTATTTTTATTCAATTTCTTATACAAAAAAAAGGGTAGCACATTATATTTATGCTCCTATGAATTTTAGCAATGTTTTACATAAGGCTCCTTCTTTTTAAAATCTCAATTTCAATCCTGGTGTTTCAAGATATTCTCAATTTAGCCTCAACCAATAACCCTTAAATTTAGATTTTTTTTTCTTTAATTAAGAGCTTGATAGGCAAAAATAAAAGTTCTATCTTGTTGATGAAAAATCCACCGGACGTGCTTCTCACTCTTTCAAATTATCCTCCTTGATAGAGAGGACTACCTTTTGAATCAACATCTTTTATCAATATTTTTGTTGCATATTTACACATTAAAGAACTCTAAAATATGTGGAATATTCACTGTAGCAGGTTTTTTTTTTTTGCTTTTTTTTTTTGTTTTTTTTTTACTCAAAATTGATTTCTTTTTATTTTTTTTATTTTTTTAAAAAAAAAAATTTTTGTTTCAAAATTATCTTTGCTAATTTTTTTAGATATTGAGTTGGTTGAAAATTTAACTATGTAGTTTTTTTCTTTAAAACATTGTGGATTGATATGATATTCTCATACATTGTTTTTTTTTTTATGATTTCTTTATTCTTTTTTTTTCAAAATGATCTTTGTAGATTTTATTTTTTTATATTAAGTTGGTTGAGAATTTAGCTTTGTAGTTTTTTAAAAAAAAAAATATGGATTGCTACAGTGTTTCCCCTACATAGTTTTTGTTTTGCTGCAGTGTTTCCCCATATATTTTTTTAAAAAATTATCTTTATCGAATTTATTTTTTCAATATTGAGCTAGCTGATAATCTAGCTTTAGCTTTCCCCATATGTTTTTTTTTTATTTTTTTTTCCAAAATTGTCATTTTTTACATATTTTCTTTTTTTTTTGTTTTGTTTTTTTCATAATTATTTTTGTTGATTTTATTTTTTTACTATTGAGCTGGTTGAAAATTTAGTTTTTTTGTCTTTTTCTTTAAAACACTGTAGCTTCCCCCACGTGTTTTTTTTTCCGCTTTTGTTTCCTTTTTTGTACATTTTTTTTCCATTTCTTTTACCCAAAATTGACTTCTTTTTTTTTTAGATAGCCTTTGTCGGTTTTTTTTTTATATATTGAGCTGGTTAAGAGATTAGCTTTGTAGCTTTTTTTTAAAAAAAAAAAATATTATGGATTACTACAGTGTTTCCCTTACATGGTTTTTGTTTGGCTACAGTGTTTCCCCCACATGTTTTTTCTTTAAAATTATCTTTGTTAAATTTATTTTTTCAATATTGAGTTGGTTGAGAATTTAGCTTTAACTTTAGCTTTCCCCACTTTTTTTTTCATTTTTTTAAATTTTCCCCACGTTTTTTCATTATAATTATTATTATATTTTATTATATTATATAACTGTTTTTTTCTTTTGTTTTTTCTTTTTATTTTTTTTAATGAAATTTTTTTGTTTGATTTAGTTTGTTAATGTTAAATTTTTTTATTTAGTTATCAGATTTTCATGATACGAATCTCGAGTTTGATGGGTTAACCTGATTTGACGAGTTATTTTTTTCATTTAGTTTAGTTTGTTAATGTTAAATTTTTTTTATTTAGTTATCAGACTTTCATACTTTCATGACACGTATCCTGGGCTTGACGGGTTAACTTGGTTTGATGGGTTAACCCGGTTAATTCTAGGTAAACCCGTCATTTCTTTTTCTATTTAGTTATCAAACTTTCATGACGCAAATCTCAGGTTTTACGGGATAACCTGGTTTAAAAGGTTGACCCAATTAATTCAATGTTTTTTTTTTCTTTTTCTTCATTAGTTTTTTCCTTCCTGTTGATTTTTTTTCTTTATTTTTTTAATTAATCTATTTAATTATCACACTTTTATGACACGACCTTATAGCCAGACCCACATCCAGTATTCTTGGGTCCGGTGTTACAGCCAGACTCACTTAAACTTGTGTCATGCAAGTTTAATTTTATTATTAATATTATAAATATTACTCTTAGGTAAGGCGTTGCAGCCAAACCCAAGATTCTTAAGTATAACTTTGCAGAAAAACCAAAGATTTTTAAATTTTTATTTTTTTTAATATTTTTTATGTAAAAAAAATAACTCGCGGCATCGCGCGGGTATTAAAGCTAGTAGAATACAAAAAGGAGTGGATGCTTTAGACCTTTGTTCATCGTGGAACAATGTTGAAATTAGGGAATGAAAAATAGTTTGGCATAAAAACAAAAAGAAGAGTATCTCCTTAAAGCTAAAGTTTGTGCGCGCATATGCTTCAGCACATTTGAGAAATGTGATCTTTGACACAACTCATGAGTCGTTTTCTCTAAATTATTCCATATAATTTTATGCGAGTTGGCATCACCGTCGCAAATTCTACTAGTAAGAAGTTTTAGTTGTGTTTTTTTCATAGGCCAAACAAAAGCCCAAGACAATCCAGAATTTAGGGTAACAAGTTCCAACATATAAACCCAAGTCCGATGAGCATTTTTAAAGCGTGTTTGGTAGTGTAGTTGCGATTGCTTTTCAAATAATTTTCATGCCAAAATGCATGCCAATGATGTTTTTTCATTTTTTAAAAATCATTTTTGACATCAGCACATCAAAACGATCCAAAATGTACAAACCATATTAAATTTTAACAAAAAAAAAAATTCAATTTTTTTGGGAACGCGGGTTGAACCGCGTTCCCAAACGCTTCCTTAATGAGCTGCAGACTCACCCGCTAAGTCATTCAAATTTGATTAAATTATCTCTCTGAACGGTTCAAAGTTAAACCGACTCGAGCCAAGATGTGAGTTGACAAATCATCGAGTCAATACAATGGTTTCCACTGCTATCAACATGGAGCAAATTAATAATCTAAGCAGTTTGTTGATATGATAATTGCATCATAAGGCTGCACATTGAGGGAGCCCCAAAAATTGCTATGATGTCATGTGTTTGGTATTGTGATAGCAGTTGTAGTTGTGGTTTGAAAAAAAATATTTTATAAAAATTATTTTTAGTAGAGGTTTGTTTGGAAAAATATATGTTTGGTTAAAATTATAGTTGAAATTGAGGTTGAACAAAAAGTAGTTTAATATGTTTGGTTAAAACAATGCTTTCTAAATTAAGGTTATATATATATATAATTTTTAATTTAAATATTGTAGATTTAACTATTGTTATTACATCATGAAATAAATAATATTGATATCAAATACTTTTTATTGTTCCATTAAACTATATATAATTTCATCACGTACGAAATCTATCAAATAAAGACTATATTTTCCATGGTTTCTTAAGCGCGCAACAACATCAAGTAAAATATCATCAATAATAAAATTGGAATTGCGATCAAATTCTGCAAATGCTACGTCATCAAGCGATCTCTTTCTAATTTTTTGAATAAAACACAATTAAAAAATAAAAATTATTTTTTTTTAAACTAGGTCAGACCCAGTTCAATGCATTTAGCTTTGTACCGGATCCGGTCCAGCCAGAACAGTGGAGAGTGACTCTACTATTCACGTGAATAGTAGGGTCACTTAAGTAAACAGTTGAAAGTGAATTATAATTTATTATCCACTGCTCTGTAGGTTTGCGGAAAACAGTTAAGAAATACTTTATGCAAACTTGCGGTTTTATTTAAATTCAAGTGAATAGTAAATTATGGTTCTGCATTACCAAACAATAAACTTCTACAATTTACTTTAAAAGCTGCCACAATCGCATAAACAAATGACATAGAAGGGTTTTGATAAGGAAGCCAGAACGTAAGTAATGGCTGCTAACACGCGCGCTCCTAGCACTATTTAACCTGCGAAACCTTTCGTACCGCAATACTAAACAGCCCTAGGCCAAACTAAGTTGTTCCTGATAGCATGAGAACATTAACCAATGCAACAATTACATATGACATATACAAGTGATCCCCAGGACCAGGAACCAGTTCGAATTTGGATCTTCCATTGATCGATTTGTCACCCCTTCCAATAGAATCTGTTATAGGGATGCCTCACGTAGTTCAGGCATGGGTGTCGATTCCTCTGACTCAGGATCCGCAGCTGAGATCAAGGAAGCTGACTGAATTTTGCCAGCATGCTCCAACCGCATCAAAACAACTCCTCTGGAGAGAAAGAGACAAACGAGAATGAAAGATAATGAATTTGGCAGCAAATATTAACAAAGGTTACATACAGGATTAGCTAGCAAATCCAACATTACAGAAGTTTAAGTAGCCAATGAACCATTTATAGGATTAACTTAGCTCGGTTTTTGCTCATCATGTTTAAACCCTTAACTCATAATCGATGTCCCTTAAAATTCAGTGAGGCACTCCACTAATTTGTTGCTGAAAGAAAAATTAATAGTTTTCACAACCAGAAATTTGCAAGAACTTATAAAGTATAAATTAATACTTGCACATCATTATAATAAAAAAACAACTATAAAAAAAAACACATATAAAAATACTAAAAATATTTTTTAAAGTAAAAATAAATAATTCTAGGACAGTACCGTGCCTCCAAAATCCAACATTGTACCGAACGCCCGGATAACACGACCTAACCGAACAACCTGTCTCTCTCTCCGAATATCCCACACAGAAACTTTGTCTTACATAAGTTCCACATCAACGACATCATCATCACCACCCACCAAACCAAACCTTCAAAAAAACACCAACACAGAACAGTTTCCTTCTCATTTGTTTCAATCTGACATTGAAAAGTAAAGAACTTTGTTGCCCAATTCAATAATTTATTCATATTTTAAATCCATAGCAGTTGTCAAAGAATCAAGAAAGAATGGCAGTGGCAGCCTTTAAATCCACGTCAAGAAGAGCAACAACAACAAGTACAGCAACATCAGATAAAGAAACTTCAACAAAGCAGCACGCTTTACCAAGAAAAACGGTACCTCCAAGAAGATCAAGAAGTGTGAGTGCAGTGTCAAGATCCCATCTTGTTGATACTTCAACAACAAGAACAGCAGCTGAAGGAACAGCTACAGGGTCAACAAATTTATTGATCAAAAGAGACAACCCGCTTTACTGGAGCAATGTTTCCCCGCCTGATAAAGAAGTCGGTGAAGTTGTGGTTGATAAGGAAGAGTCTAAGAGTGCACCCACAAAGCCAAATGTTGATGGTGATAGTAGGAGAGGGAGATCTGTGTCAAGAAAGGCTGATGCTGGAAAAAATGTTTCCGGGATTGGTAGGAGTTTGTCCAGGGGTCCTGTTTCCAGAGGGAGGTCTGTGTCTCGGCCTCCTGGCTCTAGAGGCCATTTCGTGAATTCCGAGGTTGTGCTTTCATTTTTCTTGTATGAAAGCTTTATTTTATTTTATTTTCAATTCATGGATAGCAAAGAAGGGTTAGTTATTAACAGTGGAAGACTGTTTTTTTTATTGATTCGATTCAAGAATCCCGAAGGATTTTGAAATTATTTGTTGTGAAAGGGTTTATTTATTGAATTCGAGAGTAGCAAAGCATGTTTTGCTTATTGTTAGTTGTTGTTTTTGACAGAGTGATGCTGAACGAGAAGGGAGTTCGTTGACGAAGTATAGAAATGGGAGTGGCGGTTTGAGTAGTGTGTCAGATGCTGGGAGAAATAGTGATTTAGCGAGGAGTTATGATTGTAAATTTGAGAAGATGAGAAGTTTTCCGATGCAATCAGATGGATCTGCTTCAGACTTGGTATTGTCTCAAGAAATGCTTTTATGTTTTTGGCATTTATAATAAGATTTGAATGAAGCTGTTTAGTTAAATGATGTTTCCTGTTTTATTTGTTCTTTTTTTCTAGCCTTCTTTGCCCATTAGGAGTTGGGAAGATAAAGGTCTGGGAAGCTCAATTTCAGAAGCTGAAGAGAGAACTATTAAAGCAGTTTTTGAACAAATGCAGGTGAGACCTGAATGGTGTTATGTTTAATTGGTTTGGACATGAGTGATTTGGAGTTATTTATGTGCCGGTGTTCTAAATGGTTAATGAATGAGATTGTATGCTGCCTTTTTACGTGAATGGTTCTGAAACATCAATGGATAAGATGCATGATCCTAATATAGTTTTGGTAATGACCTCATGTTGCAGTCATTCCAAGGGGATAATTTGGGAGATGGCACCTCTAGTCGTATATATGAAACTGTTCGATCTGAAGTTAGACGTGCCATTGCTGACATCCAAAATGACTTGGAAAGTGTAAGTTCCTGTGGTTCATGGATGATAAAGGTTTTCTTACATGATCTAAGTTGTGCTGTTTCCATGCAGGATGTCCCTTTTAAAAAAAAAATTCTTTTGATGTCTATTATAATGCTTTACTAGTTATGAATGCCTGGCATAAGTTTAGCCAACTAGTATTGGCACGCACTTGTTTCAAGAGACCTTAGTTACATGACTTGCCAACGTAGAACATGACATATTGCCCTGACTCTTTGGATGAGTAGGTTGCCTTGACTCTTTGGATTGGTCGGTTGGATATTTGATGTGAGGACGTTAAATTTCAGGAGCATCTGCTGGATTTTATGGTTCCGTTGATTTTTTTTGGGGGGGAATGTGTTATAGAATATCAATTACTTCTTGCACATTTGATTGCAGTCTTTGTATTTTACTGCTTGCTTCCAAGTTTTGTGCTTGTTCATAATTCACTCTGGACTTTGTTTTGAGCTCAGACTATCCGGAGGAGTAACACAACTGCTATTGCATTGGCCAATGTGAATGATATTCCTCCTGATCTAGTCAACCCAAGTGCAGTTGAATTAGTTTTGGACATCAGAAGAGAATATGCCAAGAAGCTTGAGCAGGTAAGTTTTGCTCATTTTCAGCTGAGATTGTGATTGAGAAGTTAGATTGACCATAGGAAATCATTATAAACTTGCTACCCCTTGACATTTGCTTGAGTTGAGCTGGTGTGTGTTAGATTCTAGTTTCAAATTAAGTTAAGGAAAACTTGACATGTATAGTCGATGCTTGTGTTTGCCATGTGATTTGAAGCCACTGTACTACTGAGCAGAGTAAGGTTTTCTTCTAAGAAAATCTGTGAATGTTTTGGCCTGATGAAAATTATTTTGAGATGAAATTTAAAAATGGCTGATGCCTATTTCCTACTTCCGCTGCCACTTGAAGAACGCTTAAAAGCTCAAAAGAGGAGGGATGGGATTGGGATAGACAGGAGGGGGTGGGGTCGCTCTTGTTTCCTAGTTTTGATAAATAGGCGTTGAGATCCATAATTTTCATGATGTCGTGTCTGTGGTGCTTTATGCCTATTCAATTCTCTTCTATAATTTAGTTGGAACAGGCATTACGATTGGATCTCTTTTTAACTTGCAGTCCCAGGAACGGGCAAGGAAGCTTCGAGCAGACCTTGCTGTCGAGGAGCACCGTGGCTTAGAGCTCAGTAGAATTCTGAAGGAAGTGCTTCCGCATCCGAAGATGTCAAATGTGCAGAAACCCCGTGCTGGAAGAAAGGTACATCCTTATTTTTTCTTTTTGCATGTGTGGCTTTCATTCAAGCATATTTCACTAGATGCATTAAAAAGCACGTCTAGCATTGATGTAGAACAGAAGGAGAAAACAGTTAAATATGTTTAGTGAGGGATGATACCACACACATCAAATCAATATCCTTCTGAATCTGAGTTTACATGTTCTGCATATGGTTGATATTCTAAAATATGGAACTTAATTATCCATGCTTTAAGTAAATAAACTAACTATAATTTCAATCTTATCTGGTTATGGTCTCTCTTGCTCTCCCTCCCTCCCCCTGAAGATCTTTGGCTTAGATGTGGTTTTTGATAATGATTTTAGCCATGTTTTTACGGCTCTGTTCATTCACATTATGATTAAGCCTCCACATGCTTAGCAGTTGTGGACTTTCAATGTCATTACCATATAGATGAGTGTTTTAACTGTATTTTTTTTTTTTTTGTTTTTTCTGGTCTGATGACAGTCCAGCATTGAAAGAAGTAAGGTGTCAAAACGATTAACAGATGAAGCCATGGCTTATTTTGATGAATGTGTGTCGCTGTCAACATTTGATAGCTCTGACTTCTCATCGCCTGAGGATCCACCAATCAACTTAGTTGGTGTTGGTGATTGTGCATCCTTTTCCCAGGAAAATTTTAACGCTGCAGCCAACTGCTATCTCAACAGTTTTGCTACCAGTAAACAGGTTTTTTCCTCTCTACATTCTTATCTGTTATTTTTATTCTGAAGAAATACAGCTGGCTGAATCAGTGATTTATTTTCAAAAGATACTGATGCCGTCTCATTTTAAACTTAATTCCTTTTCTTCATGGAGGTGTTTGTTCTTCCTGTCTTGTTCTTTGCTCTGTCTGTTTTATTTTTCCTTCTATAAAAAAACTGTAAGACAATGAGGCTGAAGTGGTAAATGAGATATATAAGCACCCATATACTTCATGCAACATTATGGTGGAAGAACAAAAGTAGAATCTTCCTGCCCCCCCACCCCCCTTTTTCTAGAGAAGAAAGTTCAAGACAGTGAGGTTGAAGTGCTGAAGGAGAAAAAATATAAGCGTTCATATACTTCATACAATATCATGTTGGAGAAATAGAATCTTAGTCTAATGATAAATTATGTTTATGCTTTCAGGAATTGGTTGGTACACATAGCCACGGTGCATCAGTGCTGTCAACCACTGGCAGCTGCCAGGAGCCTGCTCTAGAGGAAGTCACTCTAAACAGCTCAGAAACACCAGACAGTCGGAGGTTGCAATTTTCTTTTGCTCAAAAGCCAAATGATTCCATCGAACTTCAGCAAGATATTAGGAAGTATGTCAAAAGCTTTGAGAAAGACACAGAAAAACCTGCCATCAATTCAAAGATTTTAAGATCAAACCACTTCGATCTGGATGAATATAATTTGCAGGCCTCGAGGCAAAACTTCTTATTTGACACGGTGTTCCTTAATAACAGAATCCAGTCAGGTAGTGTGCTACTGTGCGACGGAGGCATGGGAGTTTCATTTTCACCCTTTGCTGCCGTAATCTAAATGACGTGGTTAGATTTCCACAAATCCATCCTGACCATCTGGAATGTGGAGAACTTTTGTGTGCAATTTGTTCTGGTTTGATGTCTTGTATACAGTGATTCAAGATTGTCTTTGAGAATAGAAAATAGGCAGTTTGTTGCACAGTGAACTTTCAATAGGGTTACAGATATGTGATTTATGTAAAAGGGCTGGGAGCCTTGGACCTCTACTTAGGGTCCCTAAACAAGGGTGTTGTATAGAAAGGGTTCGCTCAGGTTTGTGTGGAGCACACATTTTGTAGGTGTTTGTAAGCTCATATAATGGTTGTAAGATACTGCTATAAATCATATTTGTATCATTGTTGATTTTTCTTTTCTTTTCTGCAATAAGCTTCAAGCCAAAGATGATTAGTTGTGGTGGCCCAGAAGACTTCCAATACCCCCATGGTTCTAAGTACAAAAAAGGTTTATTTTTTCTTCATGGAACTGAACTCTCCACCTCTGGGTACAATTTTACAGATTCATATTTGTTCCTGTCAAGCACACTGTACTGTTATATCCTATAATAATTTAAAACTGAAAAAAGTTAAAGTATTTTAGAAGCGCGTAACAACCACATCCCAAAAAATCAATGCTAAGCTTTGCTTGTTCCACTTGCAGCTCTGCTAATTGCTATCTGCCATGGTGTGTGTGGGACCATGCAATCTTTGTTCCACTGGGTCTGTGGTAATATGAATAAAGCCTAGGGGCGAAAATATAACTATACATTCTGCAGACATGTCCTTACACGTCCCTTGTTATAAAGTGAGTCACAGATCAAACTCACCAAAATATCTGACACAGAAAGCCAACCCATCAGCAACAACAAAAAAACCAGAAAATACAATAAAAATAACTGACATATATCCTTCTTTAACTCTAAATTGCTTAGTAGAAAAGCAGGAAAATCTTTATTGGTGGCATGGCTGCACGAGTTAGCCAAGTGTAGGGTATTAACTCAAGGTTAACTAACCCAGCTCAAAAATCTCTAACCACATGTATGGTTAAAGTTAAACCCCACGAGGCCAAGAAACATGCTCTAGTGAAGTGGCCTCTCCTCTCCTCTCTTCTCTTGTCTCGGCTTTGTGCGTTATTTTAATGCCTTGCACTTCCACTCCTCCTTTCCCGTTGTCTCTCCTTGTTTTGGTAAACCACTTTTGGTCACCAAAATACACTTCTTTCAATTTCCAAAGTCACAAAATCTAAACCAGGGTAGGAAAACAAGAGAGGCCTAGCAAGCGAACATAACATAGACCCATCATTTCTCTTCTGACAAGTCTTGCTTGCCTGCATTCCATCATATTTTGTGCTCTCACATTGCTAAAAGAAGAGGTAAATGAAGAGGTCTTCGTCTTGCTCCTCCTCCTCCTCCTCCTCCTCTTCACCATATTGTGTGGCCTCTGAAAGCATTCAGAAGCCAAAAGTCAAACGCATTAGAAAAAACCAAAAGAGCAATCAGGGGAAATCCCATAAGAATGCTGCTGCTGCTGCCAACAGTCCTAACTCTGGCAAAAGAAGTTCCATTTACAGAGGAGTCACCAGGTACCAAAATCTTGCTCGTCTTTTCAAATTATGATTCTTTTTCCTGGTGGGGTTTTTCAAATATGCACGTGTGACATTCTTGTTGGTTGATCAAGAACAGACATAGATGGACAGGAAGGTTTGAAGCTCATCTCTGGGATAAGAGTTCATGGAACAGCATTCAAAACAAGAAGGGAAAACAAGGTGGATTTTGCTTGATTAATTAAAGATCAACTAAAACCAAGGAGATCTATAATCTTTGTTTATTACTTACAAAATTTTACTTATTTTCTTAATACTTTCTGATCATGTTTTGTTCTTTACACTCATCCCCGTCACTGTAACGCTCACATCCACAACTTTGTCGGCTGCTTAGTTTATTTGGGTAAGCACTCCTCCTGATGATCTCAATCTGGTTTTTTATATATATATAATTAAACCACAAAATAACGATCATGGGATCCTAATTGTGTGTAACATGCAGGTGCCTATGATAATGAGGAGGCAGCCGCACACACCTACGATCTTGCTGCCCTGAAGTACTGGGGGGCAGAGACAACCTTGAATTTTCCGGTATAGCACGCACTCTTTCCTTGACTTTCTTTCATTCTTTCTTTCTTTCAGGAATTGACCTTCGCCAACATTCATGTACTTCAATGGCAAGTTACATGTCCAATTATTACATGAATCTCGTGTGAGCATGTGAATCGAACCAGTCACACTAATGAGTCGGTCTTGATTCATATGAACCGGGTCGGATAGATCGTGTGATAACTTGCTAAGTTACACTCAAACCAGTCACATTATGAATTGTAACTCGATCTTGACTCATACGATTAACCGGGTCGATGGTTCATGCGATAGATTGCAAAGTTATACAGTGAAGTTGATCGAATAAGCCTGTTTTAAGCATAAACTGATGGCGATGCAGATAGAAACATACACAACGGAGATCGAAGAGATGCAGAGGGTGACCAGGGAAGAGTACTTGGCATCACTTAGACGGAAAAGCAGTGGATTCTCCAGAGGAGTCTCTAAGTACCGTGGGGTGGCTAGGTAAATGCCACTTCTCTGTCGTCTTTTATTTCTTTCTCTTCAGCAACAGTTGGTTTTTTGGACTATTATAATTTAATCCCTTGATTCTTGGCACTGGCTATGATTAGTTTGACTTGCTTGGCTTGAATCTTGATAGGCATCATCACAATGGTCGATGGGAAGCCAGAATTGGACGAGTTCAAGGGAATAAATATCTCTATCTTGGAACTTATAGTATGCTCCTCCCTCTCCCTCTCTCTCTCTCTCTCTCACGTCTCATCATATCCTATATATCTTATTGTCAATAATTATTGAAGCTATACCTTACTGGCACGAGACTACAACAATTTGCTATTTTACTTGAATGTCGAGCGTGAGTGTGTGCTCTGGGAAGAATACAATTCTTCGACTTTTCTCCAAAACATTCCCCAGTTGGCAAATTTGACTTCAATTTTGATAACAAATCTTTTATCTCAACTCAAAGTTCCAGTTATCCTGAAGAAACTTTTAGAAGGGTAGGTTTTTTTTTTTTTTGACGGATACTGTTTATGTGTGCTTTTCAAAAATATTTTTAACTTTAAAGTTCCAGTGATCATGAAGAAATTTTCAGAAAGGTGGATTTTTTTTTCACAGTTGTTCGATACCGTTTGTGTTTGTATTTTTAGGTGTTTTTTAATTTTAAAAAATATTAAATTGATATTTTCTAGTGTTTTTTAATTATTTTGATATGTTAATATAAAAAATTTTAATTTTAAATAAAAAACTAGTTTAAAAAACACTATGCAACAACATCTTTTTTGAATTGCACAGTAAGCAGGCAGAGTAGGAGGAGGACTGCTGGGTAGATTCCAAAAACAAAGCTGTCAGGGTATATTGGAATTAAATTTTAAGGTTAGATGTCTTGATTGCAAGAACAGTTTTTTAGCTCATAGCACCTGCAGATGCATCAGGCCCAGGTTAGATTAGCATCTCAGATCATAAAAAGGATTAGATCTTTAGATTACCATATCAATCTAATTACTAAATTAGTATAGAATGTGATACCCACAGATTCGATCACCATGAGGAGGAGGTCACGTGACGCTCCCTTACAATGACAAAAATGGGCACGTGTCAGCTTTGCCAAAAACCCTAGATCTTTAATCTTTTTGCTTGCATAATTTTTTTAAAAATTATTTTTTTATTTTAAATTAAACATTTTTAGTGTTTTTTTAATATATTAATATAAAAAATAAATTATTTTAATATATTTTCAATTAAAAAATAATCATATCTGCACATTAATTAGCCACCCTAGCGGCCCTACTACAAGGTGAGGCTTCTATGACCACAAATTAGGCATTAACTAGCCACCTGAGTGGCCCTTGTCACGGCCTCGTGGTCACCGTCATGGTCGGCCTATGTTGATTATTAACTAGGAGAAATATATAGCAGTTGCAGGTAGGTAGATGACGGTGGCTTTGAAGTCAAAACTTGTTCAGTCTGTCTCATTTCATTGGAAGAGAATACCTGGCTCATGGGCGAGAGAGGATCTACACCGCAATTGCTTTTTGGGTGTAAGAGTTGGGGTAAAATATCTTCTTGCCCTTGTAGATTCAACAACATTCCACTTTGGTCCTTGTAGTTTAAAATTACACAATTTAAATCATGTGGTTTCCAAGAATTCCCAGTGTGGTCAAGTAGCTAATGATGAGCCCTCCTTTGTGAATTCATTTTTTTTGAGATTTAAGATTTTTTTTGTGGGATATTCTTGACTTGTGCATAGGAGCTCGGAAGGAAAAGATGGGAGAGAATATGAGAAAGCTGAGGGCAAAAGGAAGGGAAGGTGGGCATTTTGTCAGGTAGTAGCTAGCTAGATATACATGATGGATATAGGCCAGGGCTTGAACTTTTTCAAAACTACATGATTAAAATTGGGAAGTTCAACTTCAAACTACATGGGTTGAAATGGAATGTCGATAAATCTTTAGGGGCTAAAATAAACATTCCCCTTGGTACTAGCAGGAAAAAAATCACCAAAAACATAGGATTGATCACCTAGAAGAATCCCAACAAAACATCTTCCAAAAGAGAAAAAGGCAAGGTGGTGTGGGGCCTTGCATGCTTGGAAATGGACAGTCTTTTTGGTTAAAAAACTTGAAGGCACGGCTGATTCTTGATGCTGTGCTTGTCTACAAGCAACAAGATCTTGTTCAGCAATGAGCTAGCTAGGGCACAATCAAGAGCACAAACTTTTTAATGTTTCAAGAAGTGAGATTTGAATCCTATTGTTAAAATAACAAGTACATGGCAGGCATGTGAATTCCCAATCTAGCTTTGTTACTTGAAGCAATCAGCCACTAGCTATTTATTATGTTCCATAAAATTATACTCTTCTTGCATGATCTTTAATTTGCTGATTGCTTGATTAATTAATTCACTAATCAGATTTTGTTTGTCTACTTCTTGTTTGTTAATTCTTCTGTAAAGATACGCAAGAAGAGGCAGCGGCAGCATATGACATGGCAGCAATAGAATATAGAGGAGCAAATGCTGTGACCAATTTTGATGCAGGCAATTATATAGAACGGATGAGGGAGAAAGGCATCCCTATAGACCAAATCCTCCAAGAACAACAACAACAACAACAACTTGGTAACAACTCGATTGATCCCGGCATAGAAGTAGAGGCAGGAGTTGAACAACCATCACCGCAACAACAAGAGGAACAAGAGCAAAAAGTAGCTCCGTCGTTGCAAGTTCAATGCACACAGCTAGATTCAAGCTTGGATGGCGCATCTCCCATGGTTATTACGGACACCATCGAAGAGCACGAGCAAGCATGGAGCTTTTGTATGGATTCAGGATGGAATCTCACAATGCTTGATCTTCCTTTCGAAAATTCTTGCGAGCTGCCGGACTTGTTCAATCATACAGGGTTTGAAGACAACATTGACTTGATGTTTGATGCATGTTGCTATGGAAACTAATAGCACAGGAGGGGTTGAAGAGGTTGGTGTTGCAAGGAGCATGGAGGGGAAGGACAGGTTGTTGTCTGACTCTGTTTCAAGTTCTCCAACTTGCTCAACGACCACCTCAGTTTCTTGTAACTATTATGTTTGGATTTTTTTTGGACTTTGGAGGCCGAGGATTGTTGAGGTTTGTTTAGATTTTGTCCTGTTGGTTTTTGTTTAGGTGGATGCGAATAAAAAGGCCTGAAAGATCCCTAGTGTTTTTTTTGTTTTTCTTTCATGTTTGTTTTCTTTTAGAAGAAAATATGAATCAAAAAGTTTAATAATTTTTTTTTTTTAATATGGGTATCCAGATCAGCTTGCGCGCATCTCGACTAATCTCATAAGCCTTGAAGTTAATGACCATGTAAGCCTCCAGTGCCCATCATATTAGCAATCATAGGGCTCGAACCTGAGACCACAGGAAGAATAAACCTCTTAGCCCCAAGATCTTATCACTGGGCCACCTACTAGATAATTAATTTTTTAATTGGCCAGGTATTACCGTGTTCTTTTTAAAATTCTTGTTTTTTTTAATTTTAAATTAATATTTTAATTTTTTTATCTTTTATTTTGATGTGGTAATATTAAAAATAATAATAAAAAATAATTTTCAAATATTTTCAAATAAATATCATTTCAAAAAAAAATCTTTACTATACTCCTAAAGTGATTCATAGTTGGCTTACTTATAAAACTACACAAAAAATAGAGACTATAGTTTTTTGGATAGTGTTTGAAATTGTGATAATAATAATTTTTTAAAATATTTTTTGTTTTAAAATGTATGAAAAAATATTTTTTTTATTTTTAATATCAACACATTAAAATAATACAAAATTATAAAAAATAATTTAAAATTAAAAAATTAAAAGGCTTTCAAAAATCTTTTTTTGAGTAAAAAACAAACATACTTAAAAAGCCGGATAAGTTTTTATAAACCATGATAAATATTATGTTTTCGAAGGAAATGAGATTTATAATTTATCTTTATAAAAGATAATTTTAGTTGTGCTAGTTAAATCTTTAAATAATATTTTTCTAATATATAATTTTTTATAAACAAGATAAATGAAAATCCTCGTTGAAAAACAGAAGAAAAACTGAAAATCCCATGGGCCTGGCTTGTACCCTTGACAAACACCCAAAATCCACATTTCTAACCTCCTCTAAAAAAGGAAAGAAAAAATAAAAATTTCCATATTTGTAACTGTCAGAGTATAATTTTGTAAATATTAAAATAGGAAAGGGTGAAAATGTGAAACAGATAAACCAAAAAGGCTTGAAGTAAAAATTAATAACAACAAGAATTCAAGGGTTACTAATGCTCCAAGAAATCAGAAACCAGAACTCTTCAAAACAGAAAAACACAAAAGACAAAATTTTTATGCAAAAACCCTAACAAAAGAGAGAGATAAAGAAGATTTGGGAAGTGGGTGTTTGTTAAAAAGAGGTTTTATTAGCTTAATTCACTCTATTACCCTTTTAAAGGTCAGTTTCATTTTATTTATGAAGACCCCATTTTTTATGTTGAAGTTTATGGCTTTCATTTCGATAAAGTTTGAAACTTTATTGATTTTTGTCAATGATTTTGTGGTTTTTTTTTTTTAAATGAGAACTGAATTTATTGTGGTTACTGGGTTTTTGTTTACTTGAATTTTGATATGTAAAACATAATACACTCTGCACATTTGCTTGGGGTGGTTTTGCTCTTATAATTCTGTTGTTTTCGTTGTTTTTTTGATGGGTTTGTTAATTTTTGCTCTTATTCTTGATAAAACTATGTTGTGCTGGGATAATAATTAGGCAGTGCCTGGTTACATGGTAGTGACAATGGCAGTGAAAGAATGAAGGAGAAACAAGAAAGCTGCTATATGCTTTATTTTTTCAAGTGACTTTTGCTTGAAGTGTGAATAAAGGCAAAATCTTTAGTTTTCTTGTTATATGTTTTTTTTTCTACTATGCAATAGCCACCTTTTGTTTTTGTTACAATTCTTGCTTACAATTAGACATGTTCAGTAATCTTCATGGATTAGTGTTTTGAACTGGTTACTTTTGTTTAATTCTGATAAGAGAGATTATTCAGGCTGTTTGTACTGCCGATCAAGCTGGAATAAACATGAAGAATTGGTTCTAGTCACGCAGAGAAAACAAAATCTGCATTCACGCTACACCTATGGATGGTGAGGTGGTAGACGTGGAAGTCAGGGAAGGGAATAAACACTTGGCAGTGATTGCTGACCCGAATGAGACTGAGAAACAGAATACAACCGGGAATTATACGGAAGCAGCAGTTAGAAATCAGGATGATGATGGAATTGCTTTACCGCAGGTCGGCATGGAATTTGAATCAGAAGATGCTGCAAAGACATTTTATGATACCTATGCTAAGCGTATGGGATTTAGCACCCATGTTGGTCAGTTTACACGTAGTAGGCCTGATGGGCCAATCGTGACTTGGGAGTTTGCTTGTTCCAAGGAGGTTTTCAAAAGGAAGAATATTGAGAGCTGCAATGCCGTGCTTAGGATAGTGAGGAAAGATTCACATTCAGACAATTGGGCTGTGACAAAGTTTGTCGAGGAACATAACCACTCTCTGGGGACTCCTGGTAAGGTCCTTCGACCACGCAGGCATTTTGCTGGTGCTACAAAAAACATGGCTGAAACGCTGGATGCAACTAATGATGTTTATGTTTCAACAGACGGAAGCCACGTGCCTCATGAACCAAACCATGTTAGGAATGCCTTCCCTGTAGAACCTAATAATCTAGTCAGAAATGTTGCGCCTCTGCCTGCAACCTATTTCAGGGCTCCTGGCGGGAGGAAATCCCTTGGAAGAGATGCTCAGAGTCTCCTGAACTATTTCAAGAAGATGCAAGCTGAGAACCCTGGCTTCTATTATGCAATACAACTTGATGATGAGAACCGCATGACTAATGTCTTCTGGGCTGATGCAAGATCAAGGATTGCTTATAGTCACTTTGGCGATGCAGTTGTTTTTGACACGATGTATAGACCAAATCAATATCAAGTGCCTTTTGCTCCTTTTACAGGCATGAATCATCATGGTCAGATGGTATTGTTTGGTTGTGCATTGCTTCTAGATGAGTCCGAGTCTTCCTTTACTTGGTTATTTAGGACATGGTTATCTGCAATGAATGGCCAGCCTCCTGTTTCTTTCACCACAGACCAAGATAGAGCCATACACATGGCTGTTGCGCTGGTATTTCCAGAAACTCGTCACTGTATTTGCAAGTGGCACATCTTGAGAGAAGGCCAAGATAGGTTGGCTCATATATATCTCGCTCATCCTTCCTTCTATGGAGAGCTTTATAGCTGCATTAACTTTTCTGAGACAAATGAGGATTTTGAATCATCATGGGCCTCTCTCCTTGAAAAATACGACCTCCAAAGGATTGAGTGGCTTCAAGCTGTGTACAATGCTCGCCAACAGTGGGCACCGGTTTATTTTCGTAACACTTTCTTTGCTGCCCTTTCTTCAAATCATGGCATCAGCTCCCTCTTTGATGGGTATGTGAATCAACAGACCACAATACCTTTGTTCTTTAAACAATATGAACTCGTGCTTGAACATTCTCTGGAAAAGGAAATAGAAGCAGACTATGATACAATTTGCACCACTCCTGTACTTAAGACACCATCGCCAATGGAACAACAAGCTGCAAACCTTTATACCAAGAAAGTGTTCACAAAGTTTCAGGAAGAACTAGTTGAAACTTTTGTGTATACAGCAAATAAGATTGAACGAGACGGGATGGCCACTAAATACAGGGTTGCAAAATATGAGCATGATGACAAGGCATACATAGTGATGTTGAATATATCTGAGATGCAAGCGAGTTGTAGCTGCCAGATGTTTGAATATTGTGGCATTCTCTGTAGACATATACTAACTGTCTTCACTGTAACAAACATTCTTACCCTCCCATCTCACTACATATTGAAGCGATGGACTAGGAATGCAAAATCTTGGATTGGATCAGAGGAACAGAGTGCGGATTCACAAGGTCTTGATACTCTGACCTCTCGCTTTAACAATTTGTGCCTTGAAGCTATTAAATATGCAGAGGAAGGAGCAATTGCCATTGAGACTTATAATGCAGCAATCAGCAATTTAAAAGAGGGTGGAACAAAGATTGCTTCTGTGAAGAAAAGTGTTGCAAAAGTCACACCTTATAGATCACATTTTAGTGGAAATAGTCAAGAAGAAAATAACAAGAAAACCCCTACTGCTCCTCATGAAATGATCCCGTCATTGTGGCCTTGGCAGGATGCTATGCCACCTCGGTTTAATCTTAATGATGGGGGAGTACCTTGTGCAGATTTGAATCAGCCCAGCATGGCCCCTGTATCTATTCACCGTGATGGTGGTCCAACCGATAACTCGGTATGCAGCAGAACCTATGTTTTTAATGTCTGATCATTGTCATAAAATTATACTATTTGAGGTCATAGAAATTTTTCCTTCCAAGCATCTGAACATAGTTTGTGATTTTATCATTGAAATAATGCAGGTGGTTCTCACTTATTTTAAGTCCATGACTTGGGTCATTGAAAATAAGACTTTGACACCAGCTGGTAAAGTAGCTGTCATCAACTTGAAAGTACGTAGTCTTTTCTTTTACTGAGCCGTTGACTTTTGTAAACTTAGTCTTACATTATTTTTCAGAAATTTTCATTAACTAGTTACACGTTATTTGCTAGAAATTTATGCCAATTGTGTTATTTGAAAGCACCAGCTTCCTCTGCACAGAGCTTGCATACTATTTCACAGCTGTTGCTATGTCCAATGAAATTTTAACTGTTAACTAGTTCATTTTGGTCCCTCATATGCTCGCAAATTAATTAAGCATGGATGCTAGCTAATGAGCATACTGTGATACATTCATTTTATTATTCTGGCATTTTCAGTTTCATTTGTGCATGCTATAAATTATCAATTATTTCCCTTGTCCTTGCTCTAGTTGCAAGATTATGGTAAAAATCCATCAGGGGAGACAGAGGTACAGTTTAGGTTAACCAAGGTCACGCTGGAGCCTATGTTGAGATCCATGGCCTACATTAGCCAGCAGCTCTCAACTCCAGCTAATCGAGTTGCTGTCATCAATCTGAAGGTACAAAACCAGATTTTACTATTCTTGTATGTGAAAACTTGCTAAAACAGTAAGGCTAAATACTTTGTGTCAGATTGGATTTAATCACTTTCATTAGTGTATTTTTAGTTCTCTCTAATAAGGTTTAATATTATGGTCTGCATAGATTCGTATGACATAGGCATTTCTTTTGAATGAAACCAGCTCCATGTTTTTCTGAATAAAAAATTGATGTAAAAAAAAATCTCAAAGATGGCCATTATACGTGAGCTCACAAGCTGCTTCCCTCCACTATTAGCACCATCCTCTTGAAGAAAGTATAGAAAATCTCTTTGTTATGCTATATGCAGCACATCGTTGACACGGGCTTGAGATCCAATCACAGATCCCACTAAAGAGCTGGGATAGTGATTCTGGAAACTCGGTTCTTATAAATCCACAAAACCTTACCATGTCCCATAACCTCCTTTTATCTTTATACTTGCCAATTAAACCCAGAAATGTCAAGCGTGTCTTGCATTTCACAGCCTTGTGATCTTGTGACTGGTGAGTTTCACCAAAGGCATGCTTAATATTAGATGTCTTGGAGAATGTCAGGGCTTTTAGTTTTTTGTTGCTCCTATGTTAGGTAGGTACATCATGTTAGTATTTATTTTTTATTTTACTTATCATCTCAAATGAGTAGTATTGCATCATCTGGTCACTTGAAAGTTTCAATCTTTTGTTTGTCCTATAAATCACTAGGAAAAGCCAACATAGACAATTATGCAAGGCTTGGTTTTGTTTTTTTTCAACTCTTTTTTTTTTTTTTTTTGCTTATTGTCTCCAGCTCCAAGATACCAAGACAACAACTGGAGAAACAGAGTTAAAATTTCAGGTTTCTAGAGATACACTTGGTTCCATGTTGAGATCAATGGCATACATCCGTGAGCAACTGTGAGAACTGTAAGTGTATTCATTTGGATTTTAAAATTTTGCTACTCATTGAATAATTAGCAAGATCTTTAGTCCAACTCCCATGTCTTAGCAGAGTTCAATTTGCTTGTCCCATGAATGGCAAAATGGACTAATTGTCATTGCTTTGACGTGGCTATAAAACATTAATCTGGTTAGTTGATTTTGGTTTGACCAGTGTTGGCATGGTTGTTGGAAACAGGTCGCCATTGGCTTAAATCCCTTATGTGCCAACTATAAGATATGAAATACTGATAATTTCCACTCTTAGATTATAAATTACCATTATGCTAAGCTGAATGTAGATGATATGCTGGCATTTTCAGGCCACCAACACTAGTTCTGCAGTGTTACCTCACATTAGGCATTGGTTATTATATAACACATTCTCACTCGAAGAAGATATTCAGAGAACATGGGTTCTTGTAGTAATTGAAGTTTTAATATGGCAGTTGCTAGTATATGATGTCCGAGTCAGAATTTTACTTTCTGAGGTTCATGTATATAATGACCGAAATTGAGGAGACTGTTCTTGCGGTTGGGCTAGAAACACCTTCATATTAGAATGTGATATGATCGATCCACTCCTTGAAGTGTTTTTGCTGGTGTCTTTTCAATGTGGCACAACAAAATAATGTGTGCTGACATGAACATCTGTGATTCCTGCAGGTTTTCCGGCAGCAGCTTCATTTTACCAATTCTGTAATCAAGAATTGTATAACCTGTTAGAATTCCTTTGGGTGAGCTGAGCCCAAAATAGATCCAGGCTTCCAGCTACACCGGGAAAGCTAGCAGGAGTGGAAGTGTGCTCTTTCTGGTCTGGTAACCATTCGTGTATGATGTGCATGCTCCAGTGACATACAACGTGTGGCCTTAGCTGTAGTTAGGTATGGGGTATTGCTATTCCATATGACCAAGTTTGGATTAGCTGTAGTTAGGCATTGTTAATCTTATTCCTAACGTCTAGATAAGATAATACATGGTTTCCTTGTAACAATGGGCTGGAAACTTGATTTGTAAATGCGAGTAATTGTGAACAGTCGTATAATATTATATTGAATGAGCATTGCATATATATTATTGTTTCCCATCTTTTGGAGCTGGTGTCATTTCTTTTATTAGTTTTGGCTCCCCTCGTAAATGTACTTGCAACTACCAGCAGAACTATCTTTAGGGTTCTTAATCTCTGCCTGGTTACATTTTCTCTGTGCAGGCCCCCAACAGTCCACATTGCCACACAAATCACTGTCACAATACTGATTTCAACACGGTCTTGGAAGATCACCATCAGGATTCAGCAACTTTGCTGCCTGCATAGTTTTGAGACCCGGCCCGACCCGGGTCTGGGACCGGTCCGGGTCTAAGTAAAAACCCGCCGGGGAGTTAGCCCGGCGAAACCTGGTCGACCCGGTGGGTTGACCCAGAACCCGGTTGACTCGGGTAAACCCGGCTGAGACCCGGCTACCTTCTTCTTTTTTTCTTTTTTTTTTTTATCAAAACAAGTATCTTCTACCTCGCCTGAAAACAAGAAGACAACCCTTCTTCAACAGCTAGATATCTCCAATCTGTACTTCAATATCTCAATAAAAATCTTGCAAAAGTTTTCAAATATTCTCCAAAATCCTCCAGTAGAAACTTCTCATATATGATCAAAAGCTTATCCCCACTGAACTAATTTGGGAAAATAAGAACTGAAGCCCTAGATTATGGGCCAAGCTGATGGGATCTAGTCACAGATAAGAAAAACAATAGATTTATTTCAATGCTAGAAGAAAGCGAAATCCAAAAAAAGAAAGAAGAAAACAGTATCCCCTGCCTCACCTGAAAACACACCTCTAGAATTTCAAATTCCTTAACCAAGTTCTCCTCGCTCGTAACTTTAAACTAACAAGACAAATTAATTTTCTCCTTATTATTTAAACAATCACTGCAGCACCCCTTTGAATCTCCCTTTGTTTCTCTCTCTTCTTCTCTTCCCTTCATAAGTCAGATCCATCCCATAACCCTTGCTCTCTTTCTCACATATCTCTTCCAAAACTCCTAAATTCTCACTAATTCTAGAGGTTCTTGTTTCAAAGTTAAAGTTTTTTTGAGTTTTTGGTGCTGGATTTTAAAAGATAGTGAAGAATTTGAAGTGGGGGGGGGGGGTTGATGGTTGTTGACAAGAAGATAACTTTGAAGCAGAAAGTGACAAGGCAATAGATTTTACGGTCACTTAAAGTATTATAATTGTTTTTTTTGGGTTGATCTGGGTCAACCCATCTGACCCGTGATTCGATCATTAAATCGGGTCGACCACCGAGTTGAGTTTTAAAACTATGGCTGCCTACATAGGAAGATTTTTGAAGAGTGAAAAGGGAGAAAAACCATTTTTTCAGCCTATGGAATGGATCCATCATAAATCTACCTAATTCAGGATATTTTTCTTTCAACACTCCCAAATGAATGAGGCCAGACCACTTTATGAATCCAAACAATAGCCAATTAAATCTTTTCTTATCTAATCTAGACCGTAAACTTGTTTTTCAACCAATAATGTAGTTTTTCATCTGTTTTTCAAAACCAGCAATGGTTTATCCCTCTTGATGTCAAACTTGACTGAGGATCACAATTCTTGGCCAGAAAAATGGATTTATTTGACAAGGCTCCTTTTTATTATTATTATTATTATTATTAATCTTTATAATCATTACAGATGTGAAGATAGAATTTAAGGTTATTACCTTCTTGTTCTTTATGCAACTCAAAAATCATTAGATCTTCTATCTAACAAGAAAGAAGTTGGTATAGGTAAGAAAAATCCAAGAGAAAAAAGCTTCTCATAGATGCAAAATTTGTATATGTATCGTCTGTGAACTCCTACTTAATTGATTAAAAAAAAAATAATTACCAAACTTTGAAGATAAAAAGGCATCAAGAAAAGGGACAAACATAAAATATACTCGGTGCAGTATCATTTCTTACAGCCAAATTATTTTTTATATTAATTTTACCCTTAAACTCGGTTATAATTATTTAACAAAAACTATTAGATTTTATATAAAATGATATCATTTATTACAAAATAAAAGTACAATTTGAATGAAAATATAAATAAAAAAACTTGGAATTTGATAAAAAAAATAATTTTTTTAAGTCATTGAGAGTTTGAAAATAAGATTCGTACAAAATACTATGTAATGATAAAAGCGATATATTTTTTTATATAGTTGGAGACTGGACAAAGAAAAACGAAAGCCACGAAACGGCATAACTTCAACGAAAGCGAGCTTTCCTCTCTCTATCTTGTTTTCCTCAAGAAAACTTTGTTCCCTTTTCCTCTCACACCGGTTCACATCCCGCCGAAACATTTCCGATACACCAAAAGCTTCGGAATCTCGCTTAAGTTTCCTGGTATCTTTCTTTCTTTCTTTCTGTATTTTCTTCTTCTTCAATGATTTCTGAGTTCTATCATATGCCAAGAATGCCTATCATGTGTATGATGAATTGCCGGTTGCCGGCCACTGATGAATTTGATGCTTTCTTTCGTTTCTTTCTCGCATTTTTGTCTTCAATTCCTTGTGGGGTTTAAGCATTTCAGTTGGTTTTGTGTAGGAATCTTGGATCATTGGTCTCTGCTTCTAGTTAAGGTAACCAAATGGGATTGTGCTTTCCTTCAACACCCAAGAAACTGGCCATGACTATAGGATTATTTGCTTCTGGAGCTGCTCTTTTTGCTCTTGGCTTGCATAAATGCTATGTCAACATTGCTCCTCAACGAGCTCGTATCGAAGCTCGTAATGATTTTGTCAGAGAACGATTAAGAAAGAAGTATGGCAAAGAATAGAAGGAATTATGCTCGCTGCTCTAGCTACCCAACAACAGCGAGTTCGCTCCAAGTGAAAATCCTAATGATCTCGGCTTAACTCGAAAATAAAAGCATCTGTGGTTACAATCGGAAATCTGTTATGGATACAACATTATTCACTTTGAAATTATATCTTTATCTAAATTTTGTTATTTTCTTGGAGATTATATTCACCTTTTCTAAGCACTCAGTGTGTTGATTCCACAAGACTCCGTATTCCTTTAATCCTTTGCTAGCAGATACAAGAAAATTGTTAAGGCTATCGGGTTGGTTATGAACCCAATTAGAAGGAAGAATAGTGGACCTATCTGCCTTGGCTATCCAATCTGCAGCATGATTTGCTTTCCTAATTACAGCTATAACAACACTACCATGATGCATGATATGCAGTTGCTGCTTCTACCTCCCCTTCAATGCACAGGGGTAGAATCCTTGACGACTGACACAGCAGCAGCAGCAGCAGCAGCGGATTCAATTGTAGTCACTTGGGGGTGGAAAATCGAAGCCAAGGCTAGGGACTCGCGAATAGCAAGAGCTTCTTCTTGTGCCACTGATCCACATTTTCAAACAAGACCAAATTTGTCTTCCACTGAGGCTCCGTTGGAGTCTCCACCGGCAATATCAATTCCTGCGCGAGAAGCTCCTTGAACATACGATGAGTCACACAATTCAATTTCATTTCATACTGTCCATGTCTTGTCCACTTCACCGCTTGTACTTGCAAGAAATGTTGGCTCGTGCCTGGAGTCTACATCTGAAGTGTACAGAAGAATTTGGAAATGTGGTATTTATTTTTTTAATTTATTTTTTAAATATATTAAAATAATTTTTTTAAAAAATACTTTTAAAATACAAAAATAATAAGATATTTAGAGATTTTTTATAAAAAAAAATAAAAAATTTGGAGGTGTTTTTTCTTTTTATATATATATATATAGTTTAAATCGCTAATTAAGAGGGATGAGATTTCGAAATTATTAGTTAAAAAGCTTTTTTTTATTCTTTTTTACTAATCAAGGAATTAGCTTTTATGAAGAGAATCATACAATTTATCTTCTCATGTTTAATATTTTTCTCCCTTTTTATTAAGAGGAAAAAAATGATCATCTATGCACTAATTTGTTTATAAATTCTCCTTTTGTTTTTTTTTTTAACTCTTAATTTTAACTAATCATTACCAAAATTATATATATATATTAAAAAAAAAAATGCTGAACGAAAGTTACGAAACGGCACCACTTTAATGAAAGCGAGAATTCCTCCTTTTTACCTTGTATTTCTCTAAAGGAGTGAACTTTTTTTCCTTTCCCCTATCACATTCCGCCGATACATTTCCGATACACCAAAAGCTTTGTACTCTCGCGTTCCGGATCCGACACCCGAAACCGCCGAGTCTCATCCCAATATTTCGGCCCAATAAACCCGAGATTTCGGTTTTGGACAGTTCCTTAACAAAGTAAGCACTCCTTTTGTTTTCATGATCAGACTTGAAAGATTGAATCTATCAGTTTTAGAAGCTTAATCAAGTGAGTTGATGAAGTTTAGCTTGAAAGCTGAAATGGGTTGTGTTTTTTTGGTCTTGAAATTGCCAATCATGATTAGTTTAGTAGTGATTGATCATAATTATGGGTAGATATTGATGTTGTTAAAAATGTAAGTGAAAAAGTTTCGTTTTTTATGACTGTTTGATTCTTGTTTTTACTTAATTGCTGGGTTACTAATATTTTATTTTTGAAGTCAGTACTGTGTTAGAAGTTGAGAGTTTTTTCCAACAGTTTTCCAGGATGCAATTTAAGGATAATAACCATGTAAGGATTTGATGTGTTTGATGATTTTTCTTTTTAGCTTAAACCTCAAGTAACTGTAGTTTTTGAGTATTTGAGTTTTGCACTTTTGATATGTTTATGAACTCCAGAATTTGGCACCTCCTAGAGCTACTGATCCTGGATGGGCTCATGGGACTATGGTTAATGGGGGTAGGCAAAAAATCAAGTGCAAATACTGTCATAAGATTTTTCTTGGCGGCGGAATTTCTAGACTGAAGCAACATTTGGCTGGAGAAAGAGGGAATGTAACTCCGTGTGAAGAAGTACCCGAGGAAGTTAAAGTTCAGATACAGCAGCATTTGGGTTTTAAAGTTTTGGAGAAGCTAAGAAAGCAGAAAGAAGCAAATAGCGCAAAGAATTCGTTTTTGTCGTACTTTCGGGATAAGGAAGGAGATGACGAGGACAATGATGATGCGGGGCCACTGCAAAAGATGGCTATCAGGAGAAGGGGTAAAGAGGTCTTGGAAGGGACATCTAAGCGAACCAAGAGACGCAGGAAGCAATATCTGCCAATGGCTGTGCCTGTTGTTGCTCGACCTTTGCTCCAGAATCTTGCTTCCCAGGAGAGCATCGACCAGGCTGATATCGCTGTTGCAAGATTTATGTACGAAGCTGGAGTACCATTAAGTGCAGCAAATTCTTGTACTTTTCAACAGATGGCTGATAGTATTGCTGCTGTAGGCCCTGGCTATAAGATGCCCTCATACAATGCTTTGAGGGGGAGATTGCTGAATAAAAGTGTCCAGGATGCAGGAGAATATTGCACAGAATTGAGAAAGTCTTGGGAAGTGACTGGATGTTCGGTTTTAGTTGATAGGTGGATGGATAGAATTAATCGCACAGTCATAAATTTTTTTGTTTATTGTCCCAAGGGTACCATGTTTTTGAAATCTGTGGATGCGACAGACATTACAAAATCAGCAGCGGGACTCTATAATCTATTTGACAGTGTTGTTCAAGAAGTTGGTCCCAAGATTATTGTCAATTTTGTGACAGATACTTCTCCCAGTTATAAAGCTGCTGGAAAACTCCTAGCAGATAAATACAAGACCTTTTTCTGCAGCACCTGTGGAGTGCAGTGCATTGACCTGATGCTCGAGGAAATTTCAAAGAAGGATGAAGTAAAGGAGGTCTTAGAAAAGGCTAAAAGAGTAACTCGGTTCATTTATAACAATGCTCGGGTCCTTAATCTGATGAGGAAGAAAACAGGTGGAAGAGATATTATCCAACTTTCAAGGACAAGGTTCGCTTCCATCTTCTTGACACTGCAAACAATTGTAACTTTGAAAGGCCATCTTGAGCAGATGTTTACAAGCAACTCATGGATGCAGTCATCTTTTACTAAGCAAAGAGCAGGAATTGAGGTGGCAGAAATTTTGGTGGATCAACTTTTCTGGTCCATGTGTGACCATGCCTTGAATGTTGCAAAGCCCCTGCTTTCCGTTTTACACCTCATGGACTGTGAAGATAGACCATCCATGGGATATGTATATGATGCGATGGAAAAGGCAAAGAAAAGTATTATTGCAGCATTTGACAATATGGAATCTGATTATGCATCATACTTGAAGATTATTGATCATGTCTGGCAAGAGGAATTCCATAGCCCTCTTCATGCAGCTGCATACCATCTCAACCCAGCTGTATTCTATAATGCCAATTTCTCCTTCAACAAAGTAATTCAAAAAGGTTTACTTGATTGCATTGAGACCATAGAGCCTAGTTTATCTGCCCAAGTTACAATCACTAGCCATATAAAATTCTATGAGGAAGCCGTAGGGGATTTTGGTCGACCTGTGGCATTACATGGACGAGAATCATTAGTGCCAGGTTAATGTCCATAACAAAGTTTGTATAACCAAGTTCTTTTATAATTTATTACTAAATAAATCTGTCTATTTATGCAGCTACATGGTGGTCACTCTATGCAGCAGATTACCCTGATCTGCAGCGCTTAGCAGTCAGGATATTAAGTCAGACCTGTAGCATCACCACATCTGAGAGGAGCTGGAGCATGTTTGAATGTATCCAGTATAAGAAGAGAAATCGATTGGAGCAGCAAAGATTAAGTGACCTTACATTTGTTCACCATAACTTGTTCCTAAAAGAGAGGTAATTTTCCTTCTCCTCATCAGTTTCATTGCTGCTGTTTTGTTGGACGATAGACTGGAAGCTCTGTCGTACACATTTTCTTCCATCCTCTGGGTCTGAAAAATGAAAGAAATCTCAATGACTTGATTCCGTGTTCAATTTTTTGTGTTTACCAAGCATTCCTTGGATTAAGCTTCATGGATTGATTGTTATCCTTAATGAAGTCATGATACCAATTTCACTACCACTGATCAATCCTTAGTTCCTGCACAATTTCATAAGGTTTGTCTATGCTTTATTCACATTGGAGAGAAAGTAATTGATTAAATAACTTTTCTTTGCCTTTCATCAGAGTTGATTAGCTTTTATAAGAACTTTTGTTGTCGTCCTGATATAATATTAAATGATATTTTACACCTTTGTGATCCTCTTCTCTTGATTAAACTCTCCTTGAATGTAAAATGTTGCAAATGCTAATTTTTCTGTTTTACATCCAAGAAGGCGAGCTGAGGCAACTAAATCCAGGTGCATGAGAAACAACATTGATCCTACATGCTTAGAAGCTATGGATGCCAATATGGGAGACTGGGTGGAGGATTTGGAAGAAGACTTAAGCTGGATGGATGTAACAGTCACCACTGAGGAAGTGAATCATGAAGTACAAAATACTGATGATTCCAACTCCAACGAGAGTACTGATGACAGAAGCAGTGATCTCACAAAAGGTCTTGATGGAGATGATGATTTGTAGTGACCCACTTAGTTTGTCATAGGATAGCAAATTGGAGAGTTCATATAATTGTCTGGAATCTATTTGTGAAACTAGTTTCATTCACGTTGTAGGAATTGCTAAATCAAGGGAATTATCCTGCTTATGTTGAATGGAAATATAGAAATTTGGATCCTGCACGATTTCATTTTGTGGCAAGAATTGTGTGTAAATTTTACAAAGCTACAGAGTGGATAGGCATAAATTCATTTTCTTTCCCTGCAAATTCAAAACTAATGCAGCTTCCAACTCAGATCATGCGTATTTTCAATTATTTAAGGTGGGACATTTTTACATTGTACTGCATAACCCCATGGGAAGGTTTTGCATTGTTTGATTTTGTGCATACAGATAGTTCAGTTGAAAGAGCTTAATAGAACTTGCCACTTCACCAGTTTGCCAATGAACTCCCTTTCCCTTGTACCAGCCCCTTTCTTCTGCCATTGTTAGAGTCGAACCCACCAAGGTTATGGTGCCAGAACTAATTCCAATATTGGTATTTAGTTGACTGTAGTATGGCTATTCCATTTAGCCAAACAAAATTTTGATTCGACAAATGCACAATTATTGGAGAAGATTAGCAGGTGAATTGAGCCTGACCATATGGATACATTATGAATATTACTAAGATCTCCTGAAAAGTTTTTCTGTCTATGAAGTGAAACCTATTCAAGCATCAAGAATGGTTGAGTTATATTCCCCGATATCTATGCTTCTACTGGTTTGATATCCATCACAATGAGAAGTTCCCAACTTCGACCGCAAATTAAGAGAGAATTTCATTTACCTCATTTAGTCACTATCTCTATTGCCTGTATAGCATTAGCTGAAAGAAAGGCTTTGTAAAGAAAAAAACAAGAAGCATAGATGGAAAGATGATGATGAGAGTAGAAAGTGGGAAAATTATTGTTGCCGAAGAGATGAGAGGAGTACCTCCTGAAGTGAACTGTCTCTTTGCATTGCGGCTTTGAACTCATCAAAGGTGACTTTTCCATCACTGCTGGCATCCATCCTATCAAATATCTCGTCCAATTTCCCCGGCTCTGTTATATCTGCTGGAAGGCAGTTCTCGGGCAAAGCCTGCTCAAAAAACATTCCATATGTCATCTAGTCTTGGAAGCAGTTTAAACTTTTCAAGCTATAAAAATTGTAAGGGAAGCAGCTTACTCTGAGCATTGATGCCACTTATTCCTTGGTGATGCACCCGGATCGATCTGTATCATACATCTGTTGGCCGAAAAGCAAAAGAAAAAATCACCTTAGCTTGATAAGTTACTTCTTGATGTTGCAAGTTGGAGGGGAATCAGGGAAGAGATCATACCTGGAAGCACAGACGGAGAGCATCATCTCCTCGAGAGTTCCTGAGGCTGGAGAAACCACAAAGTATCTCCCTCATGTCAACTGTTCCATCACGGTTGTTGTCAAATAGATCGAAGATGCGGGGTGCCATAGGGATCAGTGATGACATGTTCATTGCTTTCAGCACCTCCTCGAATTCCGATAGAGTAGCATTATCACCTTTTGCACACCTACACATAAATATATCTCTCGATTAGAATATCGAAGATTGATGATAGGGCAATCAAACTCATCCCAGCTTGAATCTAGAACTTCTTTATGCAATTTAAATGCTGATAAACCTAGAACTCAATGAAAACTGAACTAAAATTTGAGGCAAGAAATAGTTTGAGTACTCACAATTTGGAAAAATATAGCCTGAGTTTTTAAATTTCATCCTCCTTGAGGTCATGTGATCCTAGTAAGGATTTTAACTTTTTGGTTCTTAAGAAAATTGTGCTACTCCACACACTGGCAATTGCTGCAGCACGGAATTTGCGACGGGCATTAAAACTCTGCAGCCTTGAGACAATCTCAGGGTCCATTTGTTCCTCTTTTGCAGAACCCCCTATCACCCAAGGATGATTTAGAACCTGTCACCACATGTAGTATGTTTTTCTTAGTGAAGGCTCTCAATAATAATAGGAAGAGACCAATAAGTTAAGGCTTTGGGCATCATTACATCTTGAGCACTCGGTCTCCTTTCCGGATCAACTTGCAGGAGATCAGTGATCAGTTGTTTTGCTGATGAAGTAATGTTCTTCCATGTCTTCTCATAGAAACTGAAATCACCCTGCACAGCAAAGCATTTGTCTTTCAGAACCATGGAAGTAAGACGAACTGAACAATGAAGCAAATGATCTAGCTTTGGTAAAGGCAAAAATTATCCATACAGCCAGTATCACTTGTTTCTGCCTGTTGGACTGAGCAATGAAAGGCGGATACCTGAAATATGAAAGGAAACAAAACAAAAGACCTAAGAACTTGAACCGAAGATTGGGATATTGATTGCTAACTTGTGGCAACAATACGAGGGGCTACAATTTGAGACACAAGAAAATTAACTCACCCTGAGAGCAGGATGTACAAGATTACTCCCACAGACCACATATCAGTTTTAGAGCTAATTCTGCCTTGAGAAAGAGCTTCTGGTGAGACATAATCAATGGAGCCAAACAACCCAACAACCGGATCAGTGAACTCTTCTACAGAACTCAATCCAAAGTCCATGATCTTCAAGGTAGAATCATCGTTTTCATTCAAGAAAAGACAGTTCTCTGGCTTCAAGTCTCTAGGAACAATATTAGCCCTGTGAAGAGCTCCCAATCCTTCTGCAATCTGCCTAACTACAGCTGCTGCATCACGCTCGGAGTACTTGTCTCGAGCGACAATCCTGTCAAACAGCTCTCCACCAGAACAAAGCTCCCCAACACAAGATGCACACCATTTTGATCTTCATAAACATCATAGAGATCAACCACATTCTGATGCGGCGATACATTTTCTACTATCTTTCTCATAACAAATATATCATTTGAAAGTAAAGCATGGGATACGGAAACCTGCCTCCATGTTGGAAATTTGAACGAAGCAAAGCTTCTCTCACCATCACCGCGAGACCGAGGAATTCCTGATGGTGCTGATGGGCCTAATCTTTTCAATGTCTTGATAGCTACCTGCCTTCTATCTCCACTTGTCTTCATAATACCTCTCCTGACAACTGAGAATCCACCTCTTCCAAGGATGTCAGAAACTCGATACTCATCTAAAGTTTTCTTGTTTCCTGTCCCATGAAAACAATTTCCCGGAATGGAAACTAACTACCAAACACACAACAGAAATGGAATCTTGAAGACTTGGAATTTTCAGACAAAAACAAATAATGGGAAGAACTGGACAGATTGTATTAATCAATTATTAGGGAGAGAAGAGACAAAGTTGAAACGCGGATTCGTGCAAAGATTGACATCACCTCGAGAGGAGTTTTTGCATTAGTTTATGCTATAAACTATGATGAAATTCATGTGGAAACAAGAGATAGGAGCCGAAGAAAAACAGACAGAGACATGGCAACTAAACCTTAATTATTAGTATAGTGAGTTTCCATATCTATCTTCAAAATTCTTTATCTTAAACTCAATGTTTAAGCTTTGATCATCAGGCCATATCATGGAGCGTTTGGTACTATAATTTTGTAATAGTAAAGGAGATTTGCCTCATTGCATAACAAGCTCTCTTCTCTTTTCCTTGTTGGCACAAGGCAAGAGTTTAACATGGAATTAGAGTCATGGCCAATCTAAATTTTGAGGACATTTTCATTTTCACCTTAACCAAAACTTTTGATATTTATTCACTTTTCCAATTTTTTTTATGTGGTTTTGATGGTTAAAATATACATCAAGATTAAGTTTTTTTTCTTTGAAGGATATTAAATTTAATTTGGTGTAATTAAAAATATAGATTCATTTAAATGAGGATCTCGAAATTCAAACTTAAGAAGTCCAGAGACAAAACAAATTTCTTTAACCCTCCAACCTGCCCTTAATTGTACATCATCTCCAATCCTTCTAAAACCTGTAGGTTTTATGGTGCTGTGTTTTGGATTCAGGCAGAAAATTAATATAAGACATATGAAGGGATAGTTTTACAAGAATCTTAGCAGATTCTTGAGCTTGGAGGTGCTTAGGTCTACATTTCTGGCTATTAAACCCGCCTAACTCAACGGTTTGACTTAGAATTTGATTGATTTAGAGCTTGATCTGATCAAAATCTAAATTAGTTTGTGACTCAGTCAAAACTTTTTAACTTAGTTTTTTTTATAAAAAAAATTCAAAATAATATTGTTTTAATTTTAAAAAAATAACCTTTCTAATTTATGACCCGAGCTTTATCCCAGTCGAATCTTATTTTGTATGCATAAAATGCATAATAATGTAAAGAACGGACCATAGTGGAAAATTAGAAACAAGATATGAGAATATTCATTAAAGAAATCTATGTTAAGAATATGTATTTTATTGCTTGAAACTCGTATACATGCTAAACACACATGGAAAGAGAGGTTTTGAGCTTTGGAAATGAGAGGGAAAAAAATTATAAGCTAAGGATCTAATTGCACATAGATTTGCGATGTAGGGATATAATTAAATAATTTATAAATTACAGGGACTCTTATAAATATATAAACACTGTATGCTTCCCTAACCACTCTTGATCCGCTGTTGCCTTGAAAAGGCCACAATTGCATAATTAAGTTACAAAGAGACTTTAATTAGCTATTAATCAAGGAATGATTAGGCCCAGGTTATTTCTATCTGGGCCTTCATCTGCTGAGTGGGTCTTTTTTGTGGGAAGACTTTATGGGCCTACAAGATACGGGCCTGAGGTGAATTAATACATACGCGGTTCACTTTAAATTAGACCCATCAAGCCCAAAATCTCCTCCAGCGTAACAATCACGCGGTGCTTCCCTGACCGTTATAAACATAGGAAACATGACTTCCTTGCACACAAATCTCCTCTCTCTGCTCCTTCTTCCTCTTCCTTTTCTTCTTTCTCTTTCGTTTTGTTTTTAAGGCAGTTTCCCCTGGGGTCAGGGTTTCAGTCCGTCATGGGAAACTCCGGTCCAAGAATTCGGGAGGGCGGGCTCTGGTCGAATAATGTCAGCTACAAAACAATACAAAACCTCCCCCCCCTCTCTCTCAACGCCTACCAAAAGGTATTGATTTATCTCCTTATCACTCTCTCTGTTTTCGTTGTAATTAAATATTAGGGTTTTGATTCCTTGTAATTCTTTCAAATTAAAGATAGTTGGATTTTGGTTCAAAACAACCACCTTTTACACCATTTAGATAGCCATATACTCAAAACTTATGTTACTGATTCTTTTTTGCTTACATTGCACAGTTCTTTGACATGGTTCTTCTTTAATCTGTCACCTTCAAAACAGGTTCTTCATGTTTCATCTATTGCCCTTTCCTGACATGTTCATCACATTTGTTTCCCTGCAGGACAAGTGAACAGCCACCGTTCCCAGATACTGGACAGCAACATCCAAGGATATAACATCTATTGACAGAGCTTGCGATTCAATCCTGGCCTGCTCTACTGCAATCTTAACATCAAATTCTCGAATCTCCGCACCTAGTCCCTTACCTTTTCAATTTTTTTTTGACAATCAATGACTTTTTCAGGGTTTGATGTATGATTAATGGCACTTGCTAAACATCTCAGTTAACATTTTGTTTGTCTCCACCTCATATGGCCACTCCAGGGAACCTGACCACCGCCACAAGGACCACACCTGGGTCAATCCTTTCAACCAGCTCCTCAATACATTGATCTCCGTCTACAGATGCACCTACCGAGGCCAAACAAAAGCTGGTTTTCGAAACTGACTACTTACAGAGCATGTTTTGTCTCGCATTCTATTTCAGTATGCACTAAATACTCTTGGTAACAGGACAAGTAGGATGCTTCTTTGGTTGAGAATAAAAAAAAATGTTAAGTTACTGGAAAGAGACCACTTTTCTTTCTTCCCAACAAATTAGCAGAAGTCATGCATGTTACAACTAGAGAACTATCATTTCTGTTTTTTTAGCCTCCTCTTATTAGCTTCTGCTTCTCTTCAATCCCGTGAATTTAGCCCTAACAAGAATGATATTCCTCAGCCAAGCAGCATGTGGTCTGTGGTGGAGCATGGCCACGAAGAAGGTGCGACAAAAACATAGGCCGACAACGACAAGTCTCTGACAGCCAAGAAGGGGAGATTGCCTTCACCCTCAAAGGATGAGGTAACTAATTCAACCACTCCTGCTTTTAAACTTCTTGTGGCTCGGTTAACAGAATACATTAATGAACTGTGATGTGCTTAGCAAACCAACGCGCTTTATTAGCTTTATCTTTCTATATATGAGACACTGTCAATGTAATCTTTGGTTGTTGCTTCAAGTGTTTTGCACACACATACTCTATGTTTCAGCCTTTGAAAACTACGAAAATAAGCAGCAACATCTGTTGATTCTTCATCGTTTGTTTGGACTTGGGTTGTTGCTATTAGAACTGCCACACTTTTGTCTACCAGTTTGTGGCATCTTTGCTTCTGTTGGTGATAATAGCACATTACACTCTGGAGATAATCAAGGCAGCAATCAACGAGAAAATCACTCCTAACATCAAGGATCAATTCATGGAAATCAAGACGTTATGAGGAGCTGATTAGTTGTGTATATAGAATCTTAAATAGCTTTCCTTATAAGAGCTGATACTGTTATTATTATCAGATTATATTCGATACTATTATTATTATTAGGCTGTAATAGTTTTCCATATAATGCACCATTCTACACCATAAGCTAGTAGCTGTGGTTTCATTATTATCTCTAAAACTCTTCATGGTATCAGAGCCTCTATAGGATTAATCTCCACTTGATCTTATGGCCTTAGAAAATTCTTCCATACTCTCCTTCAATACTATGGTTCACATGGTAACAGTGAAGCTATCATCAACAAATTTTCTTCTTTGGCGCAGTCAGGTAGTTCCCCTGCTGCAATGTCAAAAATACTATGGATATATTGATGGCTCAACCCTTATGCCTTCCGCTACCACTGATTCCACAGCCTACAATCTTTGGAAACAATTCACCATCAACGTTCTTGTCCCTATACACCCTCTCAAAATGGTAGAGCCGAGAGAAAACATCGACATATCACTGAGACAGGCCTTACAATGCTCTTTCATGCAAATGTTCCTCTTAATCTTTGGGTTGAAGCCTTCAGTACAGCAGTTTTTACAATTAATCGCTTGCCCACACCTGTCTTGAATGGAGTTTCTCCATTTGAAATTCTGTATGGTAAGTCTCCTACCTATGAATTATTTCGTATTTTTGGCTGCTTATGTTTTCCATACTTAAGAGATTATACTAAACATAAATTTGAACCCAGAAGTCTTCCATGTATTTTTCTTGGTTACAATTCATCTTATAAAGGATTTTGATGCTTAGATCCTAAATCACATCGAGTATTTATCACTCGACATGCTCGGTTTGATGAAACAGTCTTTCCATCATCTTCATCTCATATGCAGCCTTCTCCTGCACTGTCAGACTATATTTCTTTTCATGATCCCAGTTCCTCAAATTCTCCTTTGTCTAGCACTCATTCTTCTGCAGGTTCTCAGTCCTTACCATCAATTACTCCATCTATACCATGTAAATCATGTGCCTTGGAGTTGCCTCAGAGTCCACCAATTTTGCTGCCTCCTGTGTCTCCTACAATAGCTGAGAGAGTTTCAGAATTGCCTGTTGAGTCTACTTCCAGAATTGAGCCGTTTTCAGATATACCAATTGCACCGGCTCAACATTCTTCTTCAAATCAGAACTCTCATTCCATGATAACTCGTGGAAAAGCTGGTATCTCCAAATCCAAACATTATAATTATGTTTGTCAAATTCCTGCCTCTCCTTTATTATCATCGCTATTAGCTATGAAGGAACCAAAAGGATTCAAAAGTGCTGCTAAATCACCCGAATGGCTAGCTGCCATGGATGATGAAATTCGTGCTCTCACTCATAACCACACATGGGAACTGGTTCCCAGACCACCTGCTACCAATGTGGTTGGATCCAAATGGATTTTTCGGATTAAATATCATTCTGATGGCTCCATTGATAGGTTCAAAGCACGCCTAGTTGCTCAAGGCTACACTCAACTCTATGGACTTGATTTTCACGACACATTTAGTCCGGTTGTTAGAGCTTCTACAGTTCGCATTGTCCTCTCTATTGCAGTAACTCGTGGCTGGAACATACGTCAACTTGACGTTAAGAATGCTTTCCTTCATGGTCTTCTTCAGGAAGAAGTTTTTATGGAACAACCACCCGGTTATATTGACACTTCTCATCCACACCATGTTTGTCGCTTAAAAAAAGCCATCTATGGTTTGAAACAGGCACCGAGAGCTTGGTTTCATCGCTTTAGCAATTTCTTACTCACAATTGGTTTCACTTGCAGCAAAGCAGATTACAGTTTATTTGTTCATTCATCAGATAATGGTATCATTTATTTGCTGCTATACGTAGATGATATTGTCCTCACCGGAAGCAATGCATCTCTCATTGACACCTTCATTCACAAGCTCCAGCAAGAGTTTTCTATGAAGGACCTTGGCAATCTACATTATTTTTTGGGTTTAGAAGTTACTCAATCTTCACAGGGACTGTTCCTAAGCCAAGTGAAGTATGCAAGAGATATTCTCATCAGGGCTGAACTTCATGATTCGAAGCCAATAGCAACACCGATGATTGTTTCTCATCATTTAACTTCTGATGGTCCTCTATTTCATTCACCAACAATCTATCGATCTCTTGTTGGTTCGCTGCAATATCTCACCATCACCAGACCGGATATTACACATGCAGTAAATTCAGTAAGCCAATTCATGCATGCACCACGAGAATCACATTTTCAGGCCGTCAAACGAATTCTTAGATATGTTAAAGGCACTCTCCATTTCGGCCTCAACATCAGTTCATCAAGTCATCTCAATATCTCAGCTTTTTCAGATGCTGATTGGGCTGGTTGTCCAGAAACCAGTCGCTCAACATCAGGGTATGCAATTTTTATGGGTGACAATTTGATTTCATGGACCTCTAAAAAGCAGACCACAGTTTCTAGATCTTCAGCAGAATCAGAATATAGAGCATTGGCACTCACTGCAGCTGAGGTTAAATGGTTGCTCAACATTCTTCATGATTTACGTATTCAACTACCAGCACAACCAACTTTACTCTGTGACAACACCAGTGCTATTTTCATGACTAGGAATCCAGTAGCTCAACGAAGGTCTAGACACATTGATATTGATGTTCATTTTGTTAGAGAATTAGTCTGCAATGGTATATTGCAAGTTAAACATGTGCCATCCACTTTGCAAATAGCAGATATTTTCACCAAAAGTCCATCCAAATCTCTGTTTCTGCTGTTTCGATCCAAGCTTCGCGTGTTGCCAACTACGCTTGACTTGAGGGGGGATGTTGGTGATAATAGCACATTACACTCTGGAGATAATCAAGGCAGCAATCAACGAGAAAATCACTCCTAACATCAAGGATCAATTCATGGAAATCAAGACGTTATGAGGAGCTGATTAGTTGTGTATATAGAATCTTAAATAGCTTTCCTTATAAGAGCTGATACTGTTATTATTATCAGATTATATTCGATACTATTATTATTATTAGGCTGTAATAGTTTTCCATATAATGCACCATTCTACACCATAAGCTGGTAGCTGTGGTTTCATTATTATCTCTAAAACTCTTCAGCTTCCACATTTTTTTCCTTGCAGTTTATGTCCTTTGATATTCCCTTTTTCATAAAGTTTCCGCGTTTGTTTAATCCGATGGCCGAACAGTTCTGGAATCGTTTCCCCCCCTCTCATGCATGTTGCTTATTTGTGACTCATCATGGAAGAAATCACCTAGAAATCTACCATGAGGTGTCTGCAATATAGGTTTCTGTTTTTTAAATGTCATAGACAAAAAAATATCGAAGCCTAACAGTTTGCATCATGTTAAAAACCATTAACCCTTACTGCATGTTCTTCTTTCTTAGTAGTCCACATTTCAGGTGGTTCAATATTCATTAAGCTACTTCCACTGCCAGCATTGCTTTGAAATGATTACATCTGTCTTTGCGCAGCATCACTGAAGACGCATAACTGCCGCACTATCCACCAGGCTCGCATTTTGCTACTACATATGGAGGCTGCCATAACTTTTTGGATGCCTACGGACTGCACCTGCTGGAAATGCTTGTACATACTAAGATACCAGCTTCTTAATTAGAATCCATGCAGCCTTTATCTCCCTCAGTTCTCAGTTTCAAACATGTTTGTTAACGCTATTCGTACCTAATGTGATAGCTTAAACTTATCGTTTAACGTATCAAGTATCGTCCAGCCCTACTTACCAGCTACAATTGCAACGTCCTCATTCATTATTTACGCTTTACAGCCTTTATTTGAACATAGCAAAACAAAAACTACACATTTTGAGCCTTTAAAATTCGTCCCGTAGGGCGCGAGCAACAGATCTACTGTCAGCCTATTTTAGCTATTCCTTCTGCATTCATGATCGTGAGATTCCCTCATGGCACATTCACACATACACATCCTTCTATTTTAAGTTCTACCTTATCATTGTTGCAGTCGTAATTTATTTTTTTCCCATCTATTTCTAAAAAATTCTTCTTCTCTAATTTTGCTAACAGGATTGCGTCAGTGAAATTATGAAGCAAGCAAGACAATCAAATGTTCCAATTGTCATAATTTCAGTGAAATGATCAGACAAATTTAAAAATAGCAGCAATTATCAGCTTGTTGGGATGTGGGGTTGGAGGACTGGAGATTCAGTAGTGATCAAGATTCAAATTGTTCTTTGCCTTTACAATTCTAAGTTTTTGATGTGTTAGGGTCGTGTCACATGTTACCATGCTTATGTTATAATGCTCTCATTACAGTTGAATAATTGATCTTAAGATCGTTAATGAGTTCTAATTAAAAGAGCTTCTTGCTCTTGAGGAAATGCTTAAATATTAATTGTACACTGATTGAAATCAACTTATTACTTCATGTCAAAGAAGCTTGGATTTTCTTCTTTATATTGATGGAAGTTTGTTATACAGGTATGTAAGGCAACACTTATTGCTCTCACAAGGGTATGCCTTTTGTTGCTTTCCTGAATATTGGATGCTAGAATGCCAAATGCACCACTACTTACATATAACTATGTAATAATGTTAAATAGGCTTGGCTTTGCGTTTGAGGAACTAATTAAAGAAGATTTGGGTGAGAAATGTAATTTTTATTTGGATGATGAAGCTCAGGATTTAGAGCAGTTGGTTATTAGCTTTGCTCAGGTAAGAAAATCTTTTCCTTCTTGTTGAATGTGTTAGATTGGAATTAAAATGTGCAATTTGTTACCACTAAGTTCTCAAAAAAAAATTATATCACCCATGTCTTCAATTTGTTGAGATTGCAACTCGTTTCCATGGTGTTATACTGCACATATAGGACTCATTGGTGCACTTGAGCACTTGGTAAACGACCTTATATGTCTGAAAGATGATTGGACTAAAACAATCATTCATTTGGTCATCGAACATGGAATCCATATTTTGATGCATTTTGGAGACAATTCTTCCTTTCTCAATTGTTCTTGAACATTGGATGCTAGAATGCCCAATGCACCACTACTTACATACAATTTTGTAATAATGTTAAATAGGATTGTCTTTTCATTCGAGGGACTAATTAAAGAGGAGTTGAGCTATAATTTTTATTTGGACGACGATGAAGCTCAAAATTTAGAGAAGTTGGCTATTAGTGTCACTCATGTAAGAAATTGTTTTCCTTCTTGTTGAGTGTGGTAGATTTGAGTTAGAACGTGCAGTTTTATCTTAGTGAAAATGAAAATTGTCCAATCAATTGCCTATAACCATTATTAGCTTAGAAAAAACTTTTTGATGATGTTTTTTTCGGTCACTCGACTCTGATTTTTCTGGTTTTAGGGTCCGCTTTAATTTTTTTTAGCTCAAGATGTATATGTCTTGCTCGCTAGGCCCCTTCATAGTCTTCTCCTGGGCTTTTGGTTTTTGTACACACCATGTGTACGCCTTATAACAAGATTAAGGTTTTATAGTAACTAGGTTGGGAAGGAAGCCTAATAATGCTAGGCATCCTTTGGTTTTCTTACGTACATGGTTTTCTAACTATTTCCTCACGATGGAAATCTGTGTAATGTATAGTTTGTGTAGAAAACCTGGTTAATAGATTCCTTTATAAATATGTTATTAGCTCCTTCTCTGCCTGCTCGCACTCCCCTTTGTATGCATTTTTGATTAAATACTTTAGCAACTTAAGTTTTTGAACTTGTAATTTAGCTGCTGAACTTTTGCAATTTTTTTTGCTTTTCGTGAGGCTAGAGGCACGAGGATCTGTTGCAGACTACAACTCAAATGTTGAAAGTTTGCGTAGTTCTCTTACAAGATCTGTCATTGTGCTTGTCTCTGCATTTTTCAAATTTTGAAAGAATCCCTTGTTGATGTTGTTTTATGCGGTGTTATTTTCATCATTGCCTGCACGGGTAGAACACTATTTTTGTGTGGCAGTTCATTTTGTTTTGCTAGAATAAGTTGATGGGTTCTAGAACTTTTCTTATCGAGTGCATTTTCTCTTTAGAGACGTGGTTTTTTTTTTTGTTTTTTCTTGAACAAATCTGGTTGTTTGTCTTAATATGAGTGTTTTTTTGCTTGTTATCGTATTAAGTGTGTATATTTTTGCACTTTGTTGTCTGCTGCTTCTGAATGTTATTGTGTGGTTCCCAGTATTTTAGAATCTTCTTGTTGTCATTCTAGGATCATCCTGCTGTCACGATAAATATATTCCATGATTGGAATGGCATATGAGTTTTTGGCTGTCTAGACATCTGTTCAAGCATATGTCTTTTATATTATCTTTAGGTGGTCTGTATAATGAGAATGACTATTACTGGGAAAAAAGGTTTATACAATGAAGGCTGTGACTTTCCATCGTCAAAAATAACTAATGGGAAGTCATGTTAAAATCTTGAAAGCCAAGGTTTCTTTTCAATATTAAAAAAAAAAAAGGCCATGATAACGAAGGTATTAATAATAATGTGCTGTGAGTCGTTTTGCTTAAATGACGCAACTGAGGTTCATCTTTCGTCTTTGGCTCTTCATTATCTTGATATCCTTACATCCTGCTATCTTGGATCTAGTGATTAGTTGTTTGTCAACAGATGAAAGCTCTGCTTTCTGAACTTAACTTGAAATTGAGAAAACTGCTTGCTGCTATTTGTTTTCAATGGATGGTTTTTGCTGTCACATTTGGAAATCTGAAATTATACTCTGTGTTCTTCTGTTTGTTGCCTTAGCATCCAGATGCTATGATATCTTTTAACCATTCTTTTGTTATATTGGAATAATAATTGCAGATGTTAATAGACGAAAGAAACGCATCAGATTCTTTCATGGGAAAGTTTATGTACATGTATGTATTCATGTATAAGGAACCAAGATCACCAGCAATCATCATCTCCAAGTAGGAGGTTTCATGATGGGATTCATTTCTACTTCTACAGCTATGTCCCATAGATGGCCGAACTTCTCAGCTTCTCTTACAATCTGAATGCCATCAAGACGAGGAAGGAGTGCTGCTATGATTATACCAAGCAAGCACACGCAAAAAGATCCCTCCCCCGTCATGTTGAAGATTGCCCTGTCAGATTACGTCCCAGTTGCAAGCATTAGTCAGTCCATGTATACATTGCTTTTTTTTGTGAGCTTAACTGAAGGGAGAATTTATACAGGTAATATCTACATCTGTGGAAGAGAAGATGACATACCAGTAGCCAACAAACATAGGAATGACATTGAGGATCATGACACAAATGGAAGTTGCAGCAGCTATAGATCCCCAAATAACTGCATAAAAGACCCAATTCCATTGGATGATGTCCATGGCCAAGTGCAGATTAACCAGAATATCCACTTTTTGGAGCTAACAAGGTGACGCCCTGGTTGTCCTGCAAATTTATCTTTTGATCAGCATTCTAAGGGCTAATACATAATATTTTAAACGTATTTGGGGTGGCCTGAGAGTTGTGTAACTCTTAACCCAAACACAGGCGGCGTTAATTTTATTTTATTTTCCTAGTGGACTTTTCTAGGCCTGTTCCTTATTTGCTGAAATCTATCCACCATTTCTTAAAAAAGAAAAAAAAATCATTTTATTTTTGAAATAAAGCTATATGATTCCAGCTACCAAAACTAGATTAAGACATCTTCAGGTTCTTCACCATTAAAACCACATGAAAAAAAATAAAAAGAAGAATTCAGGACAATAAATAGTATCCCTCAACTTTCCTTGAGGAGGACCCATGACAAGGAATCATTGGAATTTGCATTGAATTTTACCAAGTGAATAATAGAATGGTTGGATGGCGACAAATTATATGACTCAGAATATTTATTATAATAATTGTTTGGAGCATCTTAAAGTTTATTGTTTTAACATAAACTGCTTTTATGATTAAAAATATATTATAAAATCCTTTCAAGATTCTTACCCCTTTTTTACATAAAAGTAAAGTTTTTATTCCGATTTAAATATATATATATATATATATATATATATATATATATATATATTGTGTTTGAATTGTTTTGTTGCGTTGATCTCAAAAATAATTTAAAAAAATAAAAAAAACATCATTTTGATGCATTTCAGCACGAAAAACACTTTGAAAAACAGCCGCAACCTCATTTTCAAACATCACTTTTACTTGATATCTCGCAAGAAGCAGAAACTATTATTCTAACCTTTCTCGAGGGTTCCATCTATAAAAATAATTTATAAATAACTGATATTGCACATTATTATTTAGCTATTCAATTATTATTATTTTCATGTTACAGGTAATAAAGCATGGACACAAAGGTTTTTATAACACAATTAATAATTCACTTTATTTTCAATTAGATCTTGGTTTTTTATTAAAAAAAAAGAGAAAGATTTATGTGATATTTTTAGATTTTCATATGATTTTAATAATGATATGATATCTCAAGGATTTATTGAAATATACCATAAAAAAATAAATCAGTAAACACAAATCATAGTCTGTTCTAGATCTTGTAGAGTCTATTTTTGCTTTAAGAAAATGTGTGCAAGCATCTTTGTATGCACACGCTTGTCTGATAATGTAAAGGAAGGCCCAAATTGGAAAATTGAAGACAAGAGATGGGGTTGAAGGAAAGGGTTAAGCCTGCAGGGGGTGAAAAGGACTTGCTCCTATGGCAAATACCTTCACTTCCAAAACCTGCCTAACTTTGACTGGTCTTCTCAGGATTTTCTTTTCCCCATGCCAAACAAAAAGCATGGGACCTGTCTGATATTTTGTCTCCTTGTGTGAATCTTAATCTCTTAAATGTCTGATTGATAATGCCATTGAATGTGTTTGTTTCAATTATTTTTGTTTGAAAAGGTGGTAAAATTGATGTTTTCTAGTTGAATTCTTTATGATTTTGGCATCTAAAACAAGCATCAATTCAGTTTTTTTATAAAAAAAAACAAAAAATACTTTAAAAAACATTTAAACCGAAATTATCAAATCAGTAATTTTTCATGGTACATGTATTTTAAAAAACCATCAATTTAATTATTAATTATCTTTCCAACCAGAAGCAGAACATTAGTCGATTGTCGTTGAAGCTCCTTTCCTGCCTCCAATCAGACCAGGAAGTCTCACACATCTATATACTTGGTGCATGAATTTAACTCCCCGTGTCATGTCTTCCACCAGGACACCCTGGCCTCAAACCTTGGGCAGGGAAGATGGGGATTCAGGGATGAGAGAAAGCTTGGCTCCATGGTAAAGATTTTGAACCCTCAGTAGGAGTTCAACCGTGTATGAGTGTGAATTTGTACACGAAATAGAGAAAACAGAAACAAGAATGATATCAAAACAGCCCTATCAGATCATCGCTGCTTCGAACAGAAAAGAAAGGCATGTGTTTAATGTGCAAAAGAATCTTTCCATCAAGTTTTTTGACCCGAGGCATAAAAGCATGTTAGTGCTTGGAAGTCCTGAGATGCGAAAAGAAGAGTCCATGGTTGATGTGGTAGATACTGTTGCCAGCTTTTGAGTGCTGCTGCCTGCTAGAATTCCACATCTTTCTTGTAACTTCAGCTAACATCCATCAACTCTTCCTGGACTCCACCACTACTTACTTTGTCTCTGCCGTCTGTGTGAGGGTGTGTTGTGCACACAGGAAAAGAAGCATTTCTGTTCAAGTACCTTTAGAAAAACTGGTCAAGTGCATTGAACGAGCCGAGAAAGTGGAGGCATTATAAGGTCACTTTCTAATCATATCTAGCAGGATCAAAAAACAGACAAGCAAGGAATGCAGGGATCTTGCACAAACACAAAATACAGCATAATGTATGAAACCACCATATATTGATATATGTGCACATATATTTAACTACATGCCGATATAAACTTTTCGACAGCAGTACTGAACATGGGTTTGGTCCTTGCCAATTCTTTATTGGCCCTTCTTCAATACTGCATTGAAAGCAACCTAGAAATCCTAGACTTGGCAACATAAAGTAGCAGAACATAAACTCAGAAGTTCACAAACATCTACATATACGAACATATTAAGCTACTAAAACTCCCAAGGAAGAAGTTTCAGCACTATGAAGCAGAAACTGTGTTGGTGATGAAGTTTCACAACTATGAAGCAGGCTCTGTGTTGATGATGACTTTCTTCCCAGAGTGTTAGACGTACCACATGCCAGCATCCTGCTTTGGCATTGGATCCATGGAATAGTCAACTGGTGGCATGGTGAACGGAGAGCCAAATCTGAAGTCAGCAACATTATCATTGACATTGGCATCAAATGCAGAATCAAATGCCTTGCAGTGATCAAACTGCATTTCAGTTGATGGGAAAGCAGAACTGTTCACTGGCATGCTGGTCACTTCAGTTATGTTGTTTCCCATTATAGCCCCTTGGCCATAGAAGCTATCATCAAGCTGAAATTGGAATTTCTGCTGTTGCTGTTGATTTTGACCACCAATAACATTAGCATTCCTAGAATCCAGCTGAAACTGAAATTTCTGTTGTTGCTGTTGCTGCTGCAGATTTTGGTCCCCCATAAAATTGACATTCCTGCGGTCCAGATGGAATTGAAATTTCTGCTCTTGCAGTTGCTGCTGATTTTGATCTCCGATAACATTGGCACTCCCAGGATTCATGTTCTTGTCTCGCTGAAGATTGGTATCATAGAAAGACATAAGATCAGAAATCGATTTTTTCCCATCTTCTGGAAGTCCAAGTCCTGAAACGTTAAATGAAGGGGTCTGGTTTGGAGCTGCTGCCTTAGTTTGGGGAAATGGGAGAGAAAACACAGCTGGTTTGTCACTGTTAATTTGGAAATTAGACATTCCAAATCCCTGAGAAGTGTTAGTGCGGTATGAGCAATTCATTTGGTGATTATTTCTTGCAGTGACGTCGAGAAACCCAAATCTGGAATCATTGTAGGGGCATTGAGGATACTCGCACCTATACATCTTTTGATCAACCATCATATGTGGCTCACCAGCAGGCTGCTTCCTTTTCTGAATGAAACTCATGTTTGTCTCAACATGTTCTCCCTTAATTTGTGGAGCCACTGGCGGCATCATAAATCTATCTCTTGGTCCAGCAGCTGTTGCCATGTTGAAAAGATTGACATCAAGAGGTTTGCAATCCTCTACTTCAACATTGGGTTCATCATCCACTCCTTCAACATCATAATCACTGGAATCGCTGATGATAAGAGAACCACTTCCACCAGCAGACATGGGAAGGCAGCTATCTGGATATAATTTTCGAGACAGTGCTTCTTCCTGATTAATTATTGCCAACCAAGTGGCGCTCTCCTTGGCAGTCATTTTATCCTGTAAACATTTAGACTGACGAACAAGCTTGCGAATCTTGGCAATATCAGGAGACAAGTGCTTAATCACTGCTGTTAGAACACTGACTTTCCAAGCCTTCTTCAGATCATGGGGCTTCTTGTATGGAGGAGGACCCTGATCCTTGGGCAAACCCTGTTGAGGCCACCATTCCTCATTCCCAGTGGGCCACCATGGGGGGGCAACACCTTTCTCCAGGGGGAAACGCCTCTGAGGTGGATCACAGTGCTGCATCAGGGCTGACAGAAGCGATCCAAGAGTTGTATCCTGAAGTTCCTGCAAGGTATGAGGTGTGGATGCTGCTGGACCACAATCTTCACTCTTTCCAGGGATTGCATGGTCTGCTTGATACTTGGAAATAGCAGCAGGCCCATTCCGATCAAACCTGACTTTTTCCTTCCACCATCCCCGGAGATTGTCAGATGCTCCACTCACTGGCTTTCCCTTCTCAGGAATGATCCCATACACAAAACCCTGAGCTTTGCAAACTTCCATCATTTTCAGCATATATTTCAGGATACCATCTTGCGCTCGTGACATCTTCTTCCTTCGTGCTTGCTCCTGCGACTGACGCTGTTTTGCATTATCAACAACTTCCGTATTCTTACTCTGTTCTTTAAGTCGCCTAAGCAACATTCTGTCTCTCCACATCCTCCTCTCCAGCTCGTCCACATCCATCTCTTCATCGCTGTAATCTTCCTCGATTGTTGCCTCTGGTTCGCATTCTGGAACCACATCCATTTCTCCAGGAGGAGCCGAGAAAAAGTCCAGATTGTTGCAAAATCCCATTTCTTCAAAGATTCCCATTTCAGCACACGCCAGAGTCAGCTCGGTTTAAAGAAATGGATGGATGACTAAGCTTAAGATTGGCTTCACCTCTCTTGCGATATCAATCTCCGTGCACAGCTATCGCTTAGAAGCTCACCTATTCTTATTCTTTGCAATTCAGAGTATATGATGCAGGAAGAGGCAGCCACAGCTAAGCTCCTGCGAGCCAAATAAATGCACTTAAATAATTGGTGAAAGTTTCTCCAATACTCTATCTTGCAGTAGATCGTGTACAATGAATCATTAAACTCTGATTTAATGTAAAACACAGAGAGTATGGAATAGCATAGACACCATGAATTAGACTAATACCTAATTACCAAACAATAAAAAACAGAGTAACTGTTTTAGAAGACCGACAAAGCGTATACCCACCGACATACAAATATAATCATATGTCCATTACGGCTCTCTTTAGCTGGACATTTGTAAGACAAACAAAAAAACAAATATGCAAACATAACATACAGCAAGCTTTATCATCAACAGCATCAGAACCAGTTACGGTTTGAAACAAATGAACTTGCTTTTCTCGTGTCAGTGAGAAAAAATAATTCCAGAGATATGAAAACTGCATGATTGTCTCAACCTGATGGTAAATCAATATCACCAAGAAGCAGACAACATAAATTCAAATCCTAAGCGAAAAAACCGCGGATCCCAACCTCCACTCGGACACGTCAATAGGGTGTCTAGGCGGTGGGCTATGTCTTGACATGCCCGACAACTAGTCTTAATTACATCTAAGCATACCTATAATAGCAAAAACAAACCAATAATAATAAAATGAAATTAGATACAATATCTCAACCCCATTTTACATGTCGAGATATCAAGAAAACACAACAATTTTTCAAATTAAAAGTTAGCAACCAACGACTCAGTCATAAGCACAGTTACAAAATAAACAAGAGGGCACCATCTTCACTGATGATCATCATAACATAGAAGCAAAAGTTTTAAGAGGGTCAAAACTATAATCCATATAAACCGTAGATCTACCTGTAACTGGATTTTGTTACATCACTAACAACTAAGATTAAACAGCATATGATTCTCTACCAAAAATAAGAGAGAGAGAGAGAGAGAGAGAGATGTGTGTGATTATTCATAGCTTATTAGACAAAAAAACTTCCAGCAAAATTGCTTGTTAAGTAAGCAGAGAAAAAAGAAAGAAAGAAACTCACCCTTTCAACAATAACAACACTGTAAGTCTTTAACAAAACCAGATGTTAGATCTTTTAAGATGAATTTCAAGCCTTTTATTACACAAACAAGTATAATAAGTCTCCTAGAGCCATCTTTCCTGAAAACTAAGCGGTGAAAGGACACAACGCACCATGAATTAGCAGGGAACCAAAAGGGTCATCACCATGATACATGAAAAGACACTAAGAATCAACAGGATTCCTTTTTCTGTGTGACATAAATGATGATTAATTAATTACAAGATATTGATTGATATCAACAATTAATAGTGTGTACAAAATTCCAGGACAGTACAATTAATAAGCACAGAAGATCAAGCAACATAACAACACTTAACCACGAAAGACATGGTTTGATACAAAATTTAAGGCATGGGATCCAAGATTTATTGATAAATAAAGAAATGAAGAAAAAAATTGTATCTTTACCAAGTTAATGAGTTGTGGATTCGTAAGAGCTGCTGCAACCATTGAAGAAATTAACAAAGTTTCTCTCTTCTACCTTTCTGGGGTTAAGAAGAAGAAGAGGAAGAAAAGGAGGAGGAGGAGGAAGAATCTCTCTTCTCTTGTGTCATGATATTGCTCTTATGCTTACTGTTTAGACAGAGAGAGAAGAAGTAGGGACCTTAAATGCCTTTAAGCCGTTTGGGTTAAATTTTTCTACTGCTACTGTCCCATGGAGAAAAAAAACAAGGAGAAAAATGCAAGGAGGGAGGGAGAAAGGTGGCAAATTGTCTGAGAGGCAGAGAAATGGAAAGAAGTCTATTTGGGTGGGTGAATTTATAGATAACCATGGTTAGGGTGGCTTTCACCGTGGTTAAACCGTGGTGATGGTTGGAGTTTTGGATAATTTGGAGTTATTTATTTATTTTCTTGAGAGTTTGCAAAGAGTTTATTATATTGGGATTTTCTCTTGTGTGCTTATTCACACTCAAAGTATGGTGTTTTATGGCTATGTTGTGAGGTGGACAAATGGGTGTAGATGAAGAAAAAAAAAAAGATTTTGGTGAGGGATGGACTCAAAAGAAGCTAGGCATCATTTTTTTTTCAAGTTTGGTGGTGGAGAAATTTTTTTTATTAACTCTTTGATAACTTTTTTGTTCAAAAGAATGGGGTGCCCATTTTGGATATTTTGAAATTTCTAGCTACATATTTTAGAATTACCTTTTATTTACTTAATAGATTGCATATTTAGATTTTATTTATATTTCTTAACATGAAAAACAAACTTATTTAAAGTAGAATTTTATAAATGGTGTAAAATTTATTTTTTAAAATGATATAAATAAGAATAATGAAAAGTAATTATTTTTTCTTTCTTTGTGCGATTCTTCTAGTTTTTAAATTTCAAAAGATAATTTAAAAGTGAGATTATCATATTTTTTTTTTCTATTTCATTTATAAAATTCTTAGATTAAAGTAAATGAATCATTCATTTTTAAAAATTATGTAAATTACCAAACCAATCTTTCAAACTTTATAATTATTTCGTATTATTATTTAAAGAATTATTAATCTATTATAATTTATTTATTTAACACATAACAATCATATATTAATCTCAAATTTATTATTTCAAGAACAATAAAAAAAACTTGCTCTGATTATTTTAAAATCACAAGCTAATATAAAATTTCCTTGGTGGGATTTAACAAAAGTTGCAAGAACTACTCAATATGAACACGAACTATTGAAATACCCTCGTAAAAAAATTAAGACTCTGTTTGTTTGCTGGAAAGTAGTTTTTTTTTTGGAAAGTGAATTATGAGAAAGTGAATTATTTTTCGATGTTTGGTAGTGTAATAGAAAATAAGTTGGAAAACATTTTTCAATATTTGGTTATGTCATGGAAAATAACTTATTAATATTTTATTTTTTCAAGTTTATTAAAATAATGATGAACAAATCTTACAAATTAAAAAGTTGAATGAGAATGAAATTGAAAAAAAATATAATTTCATAAATTATCACAAATAAAATAAATAATAATCAAAATAATAGAGATCAAATCTAAAAAATTAAAAATTAAAAGATGAAGAAATTAAAATAATAATAATTAACATTTCATAAATTATTTAAAATAAAATAAGTAACAATCAAAAGAATGAGGATCAAATTTAATAGATAAAAAATTTAAATTAAAAAATGATAAGGGAAAAGCAAATAATAATTATAAAAATAAGGACCAAAATTAATATAAAAATTAAATTCTAAGGGATGAAATTGAAAAACAAATATTCAAAATAAAATATATATAGCAATCAAAAGTTTGAGAATCAAATTTGATATAATCAGCAAATAATATGACATTTCTAAATTTTTCACAACTTCCAGAAAATGTTTTCCGCCCAAAATAAAAGGAAAACATTTTCCTGAAAACCAAGCTATATTTTTTTTTATTGAAAAATGTTTTTCGTTGACTGGAAAATGTTTTCTGTTAACTAACTTTTATAATAACAAACAAATACAAGAAAGTTTGAAAAGTGGTTTCCCGAAACTAATTTAGAGAAACAAAAAGTGAATGATGAAACTAATGGTGTGAGTGACTACACCATAAGTTTTCTGGAATGGAAACGGACAGCACTTAGAGTCGGGACGGCTCCCGAACGTGCATGTATGGAAACCTTGCTTCGTGGAAGGAGGTCAAACCTTGATTAATTAATTAATTATATTTACTTGATTTCATAGTTTTTATTTTAATTATTTTATTGGATTTCAGTTTACCCTCTATTTTTTTTTAAGTTCCAAGACAGTCACCAAAATCTGGGCAGGCTGGATATTTTAAGATTTTTAATGCCAGCTTTATAATTAAATTAAATTAAATTAAATTGTTTTGTACACCTTCTAAATTTATGCTTTGCTTGTGACCTTGGAGCCCTTCTTGGGCTTGACAGTTTGCTCTATCTTATCTTATTTTCTAAAATTGCTGGATATATTTTGTACGGTACACTGATTTTGCTATATGTAATCACTATAAAGTTTTTCCTGCCAGTGATTTAAATTAAGAAAGTCATCATTATACTCCCAAAAAAGAAAAAAACAAAGTTTTGATTGTTTTCTATTCTCCTTCAATCGCTGATAGCACACTTGATTTTGGTATAGTTCCAGCTGGTCAATTCAGGAATTTGGTTAATATGTTTCTTGGCCAAGTGAGATGTTTAAATCTAGGCAGGACAATAAAATAATTATCAAAATTCTGATAAATGTAACTTAACTGATCAGGTTTTAAACTTGTTTTCTAGAGATTATCAGTTCGAGTCTTACAAATTTCGAGGCCACTAGAGGCTTACATGGTCGTTAACTTTAGGGCCCGTGTGATTAGTTGGGGTGCATACAAGCGGGGACAGACACCCATGTTAATTAAAAATAATAAAATAATAATGAAATTGCTAATAGTGACGACACATGCATGTTAAATTTAGTATAATATCCAACATTACATGGAATTTCTCGATTTATTAAATTTTCTCAGGTGAATCTATGCGGAATGCCCATGTGAATAATTAGGAGTTAACGATGTTGTTATATATAAATTAAAAAAAATAAAAAATAAAAAAAAAATCAAAGAGAGGTGGAGTGTAGCTGCACATTATTGCTGAAGTGTTTCCAAGGTTCATTGAACCTACACTCTAAGGTGGCGCTTTCCTGCTTTGGTTTCAGTTTTATTCCTTCCAAATTGCTCGTCCACTGTATTTTAATTAATGTTTGTAGCATTAATAATGCCGTGTCCAATGGCTTTTCAAGCATATATTCAAGATTAGACAGTGTATTACACTGATTCAAGACGAGTTTAAACATTAATCACACCTCTCATCCTTTAAAAACAAATAATATGATATGTTTCGGTCAAAACTATATATTATTATTATTATTATTATTCATCAACTACTTTAAAATAGAAGCCAAGTTGCTAGCATTGAATGGCAAGCAAGCCAGGAAGAAAGGATGGCCTCGTCACACACACACATTTATATAGAAATAGAATGATGCTGCGCAGACGACTACATTGGTAACATTCTAATAAATCTGGTCTGCCAAGCAACTCAACCTAACTCGGTTAGAGAATTAGTCTTTATTAGGTTTTAAATTAAACCGAGTAAGAATAAATTATTTCATATTTTATTAATTTTTTAACTCGGTTATAACTTGATTTGATTTTTAAAAAAATATATTTTTTATTTTTATTTTGAAATAATTAAGTTAACTCACTCGAGGTGAGGTGGTGAGTTTATTAACTTAGATTCTAAGATTATGAGCCTGTTTGTTTTGTTTTTTTTTTAAATTATTTTTCTATGTGCTTGGTATTATTTATTTTTGTGTTATTAGATTACCTTGATGTATTGATATTAAAAATAAATTTAAAAAAATAAAAAATATTATTTTAATATATCTAAAAATAAAAAAATAGTCTTAAGGCTACAATAAAACAGCAAGTATGGCCCGCATAAGCAAAGCTGGTCATGGTAAAAGATCAAGAAAAATATGACTATTCACCAACGACCACAGAATATCTACTGATACACAAGTTTAGAACAGCAAGTGTGGCATAAGCAAAGCCGGTCACAGTAAAGATCTGGAAAAGTATGACCTATCATCCAACGGCCACAGAAACTGCCGTCGATGTCATTATTTCTACTCAACAGTAAAAATCAAAACCTTTTTTTCTTAAAAAGAAAAAGGAACCACCAGCAGCAGCAGGAGCAGCCGCCACGCAGATGGCGCAAGCAACTGCCTCCTTGTAAAAAATCCACCTAAAAGTCCCTCTCAGAACTTGACACGTATTACCTCCAGTGAGTCCCACCTTGTCTTAAGAATGGTGGGGGACATGTCTGCTCCTCGAATCAAATGATTCAATCACGTGGCAGCTAACCCCTTCTTCCTTCCTTTGTCCGTTCCCTTGCAAATTTTGTGGTCTTTCACTGGTTTACAGTCATCGGATAAAAAAAGCTTTAAATACAATAAAAAATATCTCTTCACTTAACCCAAGTTGAAAATTAAATTATATGTAATGTATTTTTTTATATAATTCTATCGAAAGAGTACAGAATTGAAATAAATAAAAAGGGGAACGGAAAGAAAAAAATTGAAGGCCGGCAATAAAAAAAAATGTAGCTAAACTGGTAAGGTTATAGATTTATTTTCTAAAAATTACTAGTTTGAATTTTATAATTTTTAGAACCACTAGAGGTTTACATAATCGTTAACTTCAGAATCCATAAAATTAATCAAAATACATACAAACTGTACAAATATTTATGTTAAAAAAAAAAAAAGTGAAGCTCCATATTGAAGCATTATCACCCCTTGCAAGAATTGCTAGAGGACATGATGATATTTTGGCACTAGAGGACATGGGGATTGACACTCTCGTAATTCAAGCCAAGTTCATGATAGTGACTGAGACTTTTAATCTGATCGTTCCTTCTTGCCTCCTCCTCCTCTTCTTCGTCAGTTCTTCCCATATGGATGCAATATATGGATGCCACCCGTAGTTCTTTTCTGTTCTTGAAACGCTGTGTTTCTAGATCTGGCTCGCCCTCTCGATTCCATCTGGATAAGTGTTGCCGCGGGACTTCCCTTGGATATAATAATAATAATAATAATAAATTCTAGAAGTGATAAAATTCCACCGTAAAGTTTAATTTTTTTAAAAAATCAAAATACTATTATTTTAATTTTAATTAATATTTAAATAACATTGTTTTAATCAACTCAAATCAAGTCATTCAATCATTTACTTGGATCCTTAACTTGGTCATGGATCAAATAGGGTTTAATAATTTTAATCTGGAATCATTCCTTTATTGTTGTGTGAAAGTGCATAAAGTTTGCATTTACTAGAACTTTGGGGTTTAGAGTGGAAATAATAATTTGTTATTGATTCAGTTAATTAAGTATTTGCACTATCCATTCCAATTAATTAAGTATAGTTTTTTTAAAATTAAGAGTTTATCCCGTGTCTAATCGAATACTCATTCTCACCACGTTAATTATTTATTTCATTTTTTTAATTCGGTTGGATGGGATTTTAAACAGATATATTTAATAGATTGAATTAATAACACAAGGATTTTTAAATGAAATGATGAAAATAAACAATGCAATCGAGTTTAGAAATGTGATTGCGGTTAAAGAGCTTTTCACTTGAAAATGTATTAAAATAATATTTTTTATTTTTTAAAAATTATTTTTGACATCAGCGCATTAAAATAATTTAAAAACACCAAAAAAATATTAATTTGAAACAAAAAAAATAAAAAAATTTTAAATTTTTTTAAAAATATTTTTAAAACACAAAAATAAACATGAAAATGATTCTGGGTGTAAAATCTTGTCTGGGAATAAAACAAGATGGAAATAGAAAAAGTCAAATACACATGCGTGGGTTTTCACCGTATTATGGATTAATTTATTGAATTATCTAAATTTAACCAGACAATTTTCACGTATTATTGATTTTTTTTTTAAATTCTAACCCAAGTAAAGCCATACTTAAGAACAGTATCCCCAACACTTTGGTACAATTGACGATAAAAATCCTCTACCTCGAAATTCATATTATTATCCGACGAACGATACCATGGTTATAAATTATAATAACATAACATTATTAAACAAACATTTTAAAATATCTTCCACAAACCTATAGAATTGAGGGGATAATTTAAATTTTGTTTATTTACGGGAGTTCATTTTGACAGTGATAATGGCTGTAAAGCCAGGGCAGGGCCTAGATGATAAGGTCAACAACTATGCTTGCCAGAGTATTGTCAGCTTGGAAGGAAGAGAAAATATCAAGCATCGTGTTTATCCGAAGTCCACTAGGCTGGACAAGCGAGCTTCATCCAATTAATTACATGTATCTATCAATGGAAAAATTAAATCCCAATAATAAAAAATAATAAAAATTAGGATATGGCCTGTTTTCATAGCCTAGTACTTCCTCTCCTTTGAATTGGGTCTGGGTCACTTGAGATGAAAGGGGCCTTATATGCAAGGAAGGTCAGGCACTCGTGGGCTGCTTTCTCTTTGTTTTCGACAAAACATCCCCAGGCTAACATTTAGCTATTCCCTTTTTCTTTCTTTTTTTTTATAAAAAACAAATACATATTCTTTTAAAGAAAAAATAAAATAAATCTAACTTTGTGAGAGAAGCAATTCAATCTATCCAAAGAGCTTTTACTTAAGAATATGTTAGAGAATAATATAAATCATATCCTGGAATCTCATCTCACAGCTTAAGTTTTTAGGTTGAATTAGTTCTTTCACAATCTTTAAAACAGTTTGAAATGAATTTATATATTTTAAAAAATGAAGTACAAGGATACATATCTTCTTTGTCTTAACTATATTTGTATTTTATGTTCTGAGATACTAACCAAACACTACTGTATATAAATATATTTACTTAACGATCATTTATTTTGATTTCGATCTACGGTGAAATTGATACATTAAAAAAATAAATTAAAAAAACATTAATAATTTCTTTTGATACATTCAAACTATCAGGACTCAAAATGATACATTTATAAAACATGAAATGGAATATATAGTTTATAGTTAAAAAAAGCCGAACACTCTATTGTTCAAGAAATTATTTTGAGTTTCTCGATCGGAATGGAATGCTTCAAAATACATGTTGATTTTTCTTAAATTTTTCATTGATACAATTAGGTTGGTGATTAACAAAGGTAAATCACCTTAACAATGTTAGGATCATTGTTTAAAATTAGGAGTTTTTTTTAAAAGCACACCATGGCTGATCTATAATGTTTGAGCAATGTCAAGGAGAACAAGAAGCGTTGCCGTTGCATTATGCAGCCTAGTATTTGGTGACAACTACACAAGAAAACGTTATGGGCATAGCTTGTTATGCTTCAACATGAGAAGCACTCCCAACATTTTCAACTTCGCAAAAATTCTTTGCCTTCCCCTAGTGCCTTGCACGTACAACGATGCTACCTCTTTTTTGCTAACATATAAAAGCCTCTCCCACCCACCATTCCTTGCATCATAAACAACACAACAGCAACAACAAAGGGTGCTAAACATGTCTTCTCTCAAAGCCTATGGCAAACTCGACGAGGCCGAGCAAGCACGGCTCGAGGCTCGTCGAAGAACCCGCAAAAGAATCACCATCATAAGCCTTTCTTCAATACTTCTTGTTGCCATTGTTGTTGCTGCTGTGGTGGGGACTCGTGCTGCTAGTGGAAACTCAAAGAAGGGTGGAGCTGATAAGTCAATTTCCACATCAGTCAAAGCTGTTTGTGATGTCACATTGTATAAGGATTCTTGTTACAATAACCTTGCTCCTGTGGCTAAACCAGACCAGCTCCAACCCGAGGAGCTTTTCAAATTGGCAATCCAAGTGGCCAAGAATGAATTGTCAAAAGCCTCTCAGCATTTCTCCAAGGATGGAGGGGTGCTTTACAATGGCGTCAAGGATAATATGACAATTACAGCCTTGGAAAATTGCCAAGAGCTTTTGAGTTTGGCATTGGACCATCTTGATAACTCCTTGGAAGCAGGTCATGGTGTCAGTGTGATTGATATTGTGGATGATCTAAGAACTTGGCTGAGTACTTCAGGCACTTGCTATCAAACATGCATTGATGGCCTTTCGGAGACAAAATTAAAGGCTACTGCTAATGATTATCTCAAGAGTTCAAGTGAATTGACTAGCAATAGCCTGGCAATCATCACTTGGATCTCCAAGGTTGCAAGCTCAGTACTGAACATCCATAGGCGCTTATTGAATTACGAAGACCAAGAGATGCCCAAGTGGCAGCATCCAGAAGCTCGTAAACTGCTTCAAAGTTCAGATTTGAACAAGGCTGATGCTATCGTGGCTCAAGATGGGTCTGGAAAGTACAAAAGAATCACTGATGCCCTCAAAGATGTTCCTGAAAAAAGCGAGAAGAGGTATGTGATCTATGTGAAGAAAGGAATTTATTTCGAAAATGTTCGTATCGAGAAGAAGCAATGGAATGTTATGATGATTGGTGATGGAATGAACGCAACAATTGTATCTGCGAGCCTGAACGTTGTCGACGGAACTCCTACATTCTCAACTGCAACATTTGGTAAGTCCTTATTCTTGTCCAACTCAGGACTAATCCTCCTATATGGTTGCGTGCTAACCAAAATTTAGCTATGGAGATAGAGGTTAGAAACTTAGAATTAGCTAAATGGCTGACAATCATGTTCCTTTTTCTGCAGCTGTGTTTGGGAAGGGATTCATTGCTAGAGATATGGGGTTCCGTAACACAGCCGGTGCAATCAAGCATCAAGCAGTGGCCTTGATGTCAAATGCTGATATGTCGGCCTTTTACAGATGCAGCATGGATGCTTTTCAGGACACTCTCTACACACATGCGAATAGGCAATTCTACCGTGAATGCAACATTTATGGAACAGTTGATTTCATCTTTGGAAACTCAGCTGTTGTCATTCAAAACAGCAACATACTACCCAGGAAACCCATGGAAGGCCAACAGAACACCATCACTGCACAAGGCAGGATTGACCCTAATCAAAATACTGGAATTTCAATTCAGAACTGTACCATCTTGCCTTTTGGCGACTTGAGTTCTGTCAAGACTTACCTTGGCCGACCTTGGAAGAATTACTCAACAACTGTATTCATGCGTTCGATGATGGGGAGCTTGATCGACCCTGCTGGATGGCTGCCATGGATAGGAGATACAGCACCTCCTACCATATTCTACACTGAATTTGAGAATTTCGGGCCTGGTGCTTCAACAAAGAACAGGGTTAAATGGAAGGGCTTGAAAACCATTACCAATAAACAAGCTAGTAAATTTACAGTGAAGGCATTCATCCAGGGAGAAGGGTGGCTCAAAGGCACTGGTATTAGCTACAAACCTGGTCTCTGACAGTGATACATATCGCAGAGAACATTTCCCTTTTTGTGTTCCTCTCATGTTTCTGTTCCCTTTATGTTGTTTTCCTCTACCATTTTTTGTCAATACTTTTTACCTTACAAGATTGATTGATTGTAAGTTAAGTTTGAAACAAGACTACAATCTCAAACAATGAAATTTCTTGGCTACATAAGTTACTGCTAAATACCATGTATTTTATTAATTTGATCTGACAGTCCTTACAATCTGTCTTGTTACTGAAGTACAAGAAATCCAGGAAGTGTCGACTTGAGAAGAATGAAAAATATTGTGAAGCAATAAGGTCCCTATTTGTAATCAAAGTAGTCCTCCAGAGAAGGGTATGTCAGTGTAAGGCAACCAAGTATCCCCCGTTGTTAAATTGTAGACAGTAAAATTCGCAGCTTGCGTAGCATTCATAAGATTATAACCAGGCCATTTCACTCTCCTGCTAGTGTTTGAACCAGGCCCATAATTCTGAAACTCACCATAGTAAATAGTGTCTAATCCAACAGTTCCATTCCATTCTAGCCATCCAGCTGGCTGAATCAGCTCTCCGATATACGATTGCATGATCACAGTTCTAGAGTACACCTTCCAAGGTCGCCCCAAAAAGTTCGAAGTGGAGTTACTGCCTGTCGAGTTCTTGTCCATAGCCAAATCAGGTGCAGCCTCAATTGTGCAATTTTGAATGGAGATCCCAGTATTTTGGTTTGGATCAGTACGACCTTGCGCAGTGAAGGCATTCTTCTGGTTAAGCATTGGCTTACGAGCATATAAATTGCAGTTCTGAAAGACAGCAGCAGCATTTCCGAAAATGAAATCTACAGTTCCATATATATCACATTCCCTGTAGAATTGCCTCAAGGAATGCACATAAAGAGTATCCTGATAGCCTTCAAAGCTGCACCGGTAAAAAGTGGAGAGATCAGCATTGTTCCTCAGAGCTACTGCTTGGTGCTTCTGAGGACCTGCCGTGTTCCTGAACGTAATGTATACTCCCACAAATCGCTCCCCAGAAACAGCTGCAGCATGAAATCAAAACTCGTCAGGATTTTAAACATCAGTGGAAATTCAGTCTTCAATAACCATAAATTGAGATTGTATGTGGTTAGTGTTTCAAGACAAAGATATACAAGAGACGAGAGTGTATTTTTGTCCTTTTCACATGATCTTCGGTCTCTGTCTTTTTTTTTTTTTTTGAAGAAAACAACAAAGTGGAAATTCTCTTACCAAAAGTCGAAGAATTAAAGGTTGTCCAGCCATCCATTACACTATGGTTTCCCGTGATGATGGTCCGATTAATCCCTTCTCCAATCATCATTATGTTCTTCTTATTTTTGGGAACCACAACATACTCCTCATAAATCCCTTCTCTAACAAAAATCACAAAGTAACCATCTTCAGGTGTTGAACTGTTTGGAGCAAATGCAATGGCATCTGTAATGGTTGTAAAGTTGTCAGCGCCATAAGGGCCAACAATCACTGAATCATTTAGAAGAATCCCGTCGCCAGAATCATCAGAAAGGATGCGTTCTCCCCTGTGGCAATTGCTTGATTTATGGCAGGATGCTGTTCTCTTTAAAGCCTGCAAATCATGGGTTCATCAGTTTCTTCATCTATACAAGTAATTAAAACCAGAAACATGATTAATCATTTACAAGAATCCAAGGCCATTTTTTTTTTGTCCTTTTCGGCTGAACCAAATAAATTATTGAGAGCCCATTAATTATAAGTCTATACATTGAGACTAAGTCTCTTTATATAATTTTTTAGCTTGAATAATTAGATCATCATTCTCTGTGTATTGATACTAAATCTCTTATCAAACAAGAATTAAGAACAAAATCTAGAAAAAAATCCACCAGATTATTTGGAAAAAATCAATCTCGCATCTGTATTATTATTATTATTATTATTAATTTCTTTTTTCCTGAGCTGAAACCCGAAGTGATAATAAAAAAGAAGGCCAGCTGATTCAAAATAACAAGGGAGTATATATAATTAATTTTACGCTATTGATTATAATTTATAAACGGATCTCCCATAATTTAATAATTGCTTAAAGAGTTGACTTTAAGAGAGTTCAAACACACAGGAGTTGTTAATCAGATACACAAACACGTGACATCCTCTGGCAGTAGCGTGCTTGTTCTCTAAAATAGCTGAGACCAAAATAGTTGACCAAAATAGTTGACCAAACATGTGAAGGAAACCTTTTCCTCCAAGCATCATGCATGGCACACCGACACTACAATTATTTTCCTACAAGCTCTTTTATTTGCCTCTAAGCAATTTTATTTTATTTCTTGCTCAAACCCCATATTAATTATAATTTTTAGTTAATTGTAATTTATTACTATTAAAGGCAACAATAAGACATCCATTACATCCTCTAGATTCTGTCTGCTATATTCATAGTAATTAATTTTTTTCACAATATTATTTATAATTTAATTATTTCTTGTAGGCAGAACTAGATGCCCTCTAATACCATTTGTGATTTGGTAATCTTGCTAGGTTTAAAGAAATCAGAAATTAATGCTGTTAGATGGGATTTTTTTATTTTTATTTTTATTAGAGAAGGATATATTCGAGAGGCCATACATAAAGAATATGAAGGTTCTCTAGAGGTTGGAGAATTTCTATGTAAAAACAATTTTATATAATAATCAATCACATCATCAATTGCGAGCGTTTATAATGGTGGTGCAAATGATTTTTAAAAATGTTTTTTTGTTTAAAAATATATTAAGATTATTTTTTAATTTTTAACATCAATATATTAAAATTATAAAAAAAACATTAATTTAATAATAAAAACACAACACACAAATAAGAACACAATATAATAGCTAGATCGTGAGTTGCCAAACTTCAAATCTCAAGAAGTCAGTCAAGATTACAGCTAGACATCCCATGCCAAATGGACTCAATTTTGATTTTAATACTGGTTAAAAAAACTGTTGGGTTCAGCGATTTGGTCCTTCACGAACAGCTGGAGCGAGCAAGCATAGGCCAATTTGCTGGGCGTTGACTACGTAGAGTGGCTCCTGGCTAGTCTTGCAAGTGTACTGGTCATTTTACTAGTCTAGACAATAACTTATTGGACCACGTATACTTAAAGCCAGTTTGGTTAAAATTATAAATCTTTTTGTTTTTTTATATATTGATATTAAAAATAAATTTAAAAAATTAAAAAAATATTATTTTAGTTTTAGAAAAAAAATAATTTAAAAGACAACTACAAACATGCTATTAGCCGGCCCCCACAGCTTTTACTCAGTTGTATCAAGCTAGCCACACGAGCAATGTTTGTTAGGATCTTCTATGGGGTCCCTAAATTAAACTCAAGCAAGTTAAGCACTACTTTTAGACCATAGAGCGGCCATCTGAGCCACAGTGTAGACCGTAGACTACTATATTTCTTGATTGAGGTGCGCATTATATATGCATTAGTTTTTCTCATAAATCACTAGGTTAATGTTCTAGTATTATGGGTCAATCTAGAAAGCTGTGAGGCTCCATGGCCTCAGCTTAGTGTTTTTTTCCTTCTTGTTTTCTTCCTTTTGTTAATTAATAGCCTAAGCTAAGCTTAGGTCTAAGCGAGATTTCATAGAGTTAGACTTGACCCGTATAGGCCAGTACCACCCTTGTTTACAAAATATATAATCATGCACATATATAAATCGATCATAAACAGTTGCTAGCAAGAGAAAGCATTAAACTTTGGAGAGAAAAAAATAATTGCATTTCATGATACCTTGATAAGAGTTTCCAGTGGTTCACGAACCCCCTTCGTCAAGATTCCATGATGATGAGACCCTTTTCTTCCCTTCTTCTTCTTCAAATTCTTCTCCAGTGAATGTGTGACCAAGGCTAGAGACACACTATACAATCGAGTGCCATTAGAGAGAGGCACAGACAGAGCACTGGCAATGCTGCTCTTGGACTGAACCAACCCGTCGTAGCAAGATTGTTGGTTGGTCACTACCCCACTGAGCAAACTCTTGACTCTCTCGACCAACACATCATTCATTGACTCGGCTGATTTCAACTCACTAGATATGGTCTCAAAGTAGTCCACGTTGAGTTCCATGAGCTCATGGCAATCTTGTAAAGCACCAAACTCTTCATGGGTCATCTTGGAACGTTGGTTTTTGTGCGTTAAGTGATAGTTTATAACTTTAGACAATCTTTTTGCTTGTTTATGGCATTGTTTGACTGAAAACTTGCTGTACTCATAAGGGTTCGAAGAAGATGAAGGGAATGTTGTTAAGATTGAACGACAAAGCTTAGGATAGAGGGTGGATTTGCATGCATCGGAAGGCGATTGTGGTGCTACCGGTGGTGGTGGTGGTGGTACCGGTGGTGGTGGTGGTGGAGATTGAGAGGAGATTAACAAAGGTGAAAAGATGGAAAGAAAGGCAAGGAAGAGAAACAAGAATGGTGGGTGTTGCATTTTGACTTAATTTCTACAAATTAAGTGTTTGCATGTGAAGAGAAAGGCATAGCATACATGGACTTTAAATAGAGAGGGAAAACGCGTTATAATTATTGGAGGCATGGGAAGGTGGCGTTGGTTTGTGGGATTTGAAGAAATATATTTATTTTAGGTTAGGGATGTGTTTGGAACTTGCTAAGAAAGGCAGCATTCACTTGATGAAAAAATAGTGTTACGTAGCTATTGAACTCATGATTTTTTTAATGGCAGTCATGTGAGTCTGTTCAAATCACTAAAACTGGACTCAGTTGACTCACAAAACCAAACAGTTTTTTAGGCTGGAATTCTTACTGGAGCACATGAATGACTGAATCTTTGCATGGGACTCGTATATGTGCGGAGAATAATCTGAAGGGCTAATCACATTGACTACAGCATTATCAGCATGGCTTTGCAATCTCCGTTTTCATCTCCTTCTCCTTCTCCTTTTATTAATATTAATTTATTGCGCATGGAAGGCAGACTTACTGTTGTTTTAGCCATTGCTGATCCAGCTAGGATCAGGCTGAGCTAGTTTACAGTACAGAGCCTGACATGGGCTGGTTTTTTCAAGTACAAGCTCCCAGGTTCAGAGCCAAGCTCATCTTACCACCTTACTTTTATGATAAAGTTAGTTTTATATGGGACATGCCGTCAGAAAAGTACATGATAATTCAATTTATAGTTCATTTAATTCACATCATTAATATATATACCTCCTCCATCTACCCTCTTAAATTCTCTAATGGAATCCAGATTTAAGAGTGAAATCATCAGCAGAACAATGACTTGGTAGGGACTGCAAAGAGGAAACATGGTGGCCAGATTAAAGTAAAAGCTTGAAGAATGGTGGTTAATTTCTGATGCTTTAAAATTGAAAAGTCATAACTCCCAAGTTCCTGACTTCAGGAATTGATGACTACTTCAATGAAAGCACTTCTCATCTATGCTAGCCCTTCCTTGAATAGGCCAGATAATAGACAGAGTTCCTCTGTATAAAATGGATCAAGAATCCAATCGCAAGAACTACTCACCTAACATATTTACTATTTATTTCCATAGCTATCATGGACTGGCCGATAATAGATTCGATAGCTTGTTGACCCATAGCCTAGCCCAAGCTAGGTTTACAAAAGTTAATGTTGTCAAATCTGAGTGATTCGGGAGTCTATTTATGACTTGGCTAAATTCAGATGAGGTCCATCTGGTGAACTTTAAGGTATTGTTTTATTTTCGTTTGCAATAATATTTTTTTAATTTAAAATAATAATATTTTTATTTTTTAAATTCTAAAACAATATTATTTTATGATAGACCGAGATTAACCACCAACCTATAAATTAACTTAATCAATTTACAACCAGATCTTGTACGTGTCTAATAACCATGTTTAAATCACTTATCTTCATCTCATCCCTGGCAAACATTATATATATTTCTTTCCTCCATAAGCATAAAAGATGTCATTTCCAAAGCAAACTTGGCATTCTTTAACAAAACATTTGGTCCCGAAAACTATAGTAGAATACGCTTGCTTCAACTATATATGATGATTTTAGAATAGTTCTTAAAGTATCATATCAGCAAGGAAAAGCTTCTCACACCTCACCAATCGCAGAAGACTCTGTACAGCTTCCCAACCACAACATTTTACTGCAAGAATATCTTGCTTTCCATCTAAATATTTCGATATAAATGGCAAAATTTAGTCGCCTCTTCTGTCTTCTAGCAGCTGCAGTCAGTTTTTCGGTAACCTGTCCGCGCAAAAGAAGGTTAGGCAACATAGTATGGAGAGCTCATGACGTAAACAAAAGGAGTTAGAACTGTTAATGGAGAACTCACCCTTATGAATCAAAACAATCATCAAACACTGTACACGAACTCGCATGTTATCTTCTTGTTAGAGGCATGTACTCTTCACTTGCAACTCTCATGTTAAAGCCTGATAATGCCTTTCTTAATCCATATCATTATTAGTAACTTGTACGCCTACCATGAATTTTGCGCATACCGGCCGGTGGTCGGAAAACCTGGACTCTCTACGTACGTAAGATAGTTGACGAATCCCATCTCCATACCAAAGTATTCTATCACACCTGCAATTTTGTTTAACTATTCAAGTACTTATTCGTAAAATTTTTTCATTTCAGTAATATAGGTGTAGGTTTTTTCTGTATATACCATGCTGGAGTTCTTCTTTTCTTTTGTGTTTCGATGGTCTCTCCAGCGTAAATGTCTGAGTTATAGGAGTATTTGTACGTTGGCGCGAAGTAGATCTCTCCCTCTTTCCATCCTCTGAACACTTGCCCTGCTTCCCTCTGAATTTTCAGCTGCCAGAACATGGACCGAATTCAGTTCGAGTATGCGGCAAAAAGAGACGAATTAAAGCTAAACACACCTCTGGAGAGAGTAAATACTGTGGCTGTTAGTACAATATGCTGATGTTGCCTACAGTAACAAACATTCCTCATGTTTATTGAATAATAATGAAAACGTCTTAAGCTCCATATACGATAACATTCTTGTATTCCACCCAGATGATTTCGGTTTTTTTTTAATTTAACCCTAGACAAAGATTCGCACAAAAAGATAAGGAAAAGATTTGTTCTTCAGATCTGTAGAGAACAAAATATTTGATGCCATTTTCACATTGCGTACAACTCCTTCCAAAGTTATTCTATTCAACGTAAAGGAAGGTACCTGATCTTTGTCAAGAAGTGTGTCCCAGTTATACTGCTCCAGAAGCCTTCGAGTCTCGGAGTAGCTCAAAGCTATCCTGTAATTCAAGTCCCCTAACCATATGACCCGACTAGGGCCATCAAAACAGATTTTAGAGAACATATATAGATGAGTAGAGTATCAAGGGATTCAATTAACAAAGATTTTCCAACGACAGGATTAGACTATTAATTGTTCAATGATTTCAGAGATGCTTACTCATGTTCCATGATTTTCTCAGGTATCCGACTACATGGAGATTTGCATATCCTTGAAAATTGTGTGTTCTTAATTATCTCTATGACATCCAAATTTCTCCTACGTTGATCTCCTTCTTTCTCTCCCGATGCCAAGTGACTACAAACAAAGCAGAAGCTTGTCTGATGGAAAGACATGCTAACAGATATACACCCCTGCAACCAGAGAATTAAACATGATTTCAAATGAGGAAGGTCTATGATTCCATCTTTATTTTCAACCATGAACCATGGACAGCTTATGCTCATAAACAATGCATGTCTATGTCTTAAATTACCTTGTTCCCAAGATAGCCTAAGATCCCACGGCCAACGTTAGAGATTCTCAAATGGCTTACATGTTGCACAAGCTCCTTCCTGACCCAAACAGTAACAAATATTCCGACCATTTGTTTCCCTGTTATAAGGCTGTACTTCATCTGGTTGGCACTAGCTGGAGTGGAAATTTCTGAAGATACATGATTGCTAAGTCCATCTTCATCCTCTTCCGAGGAACAGTAATCCTCGGTCATATTTGTTGATGGGGGCCAAACACAGCAATCCCTGCTATACTTCCTTTCCAATATGGGAGAGCAGTTGCAAGTCTTCAGCCTCCGTCGACTCTCAGTCCTGAAAGACTTGCAGACCTTTTTAAGAGAAGGCTTTTGGAAGAGAAGTGAGCTGCAAAGGGGTGATTTTGATCTTCTTGAAGCCACACTATATGATCTATTCAGTGATTGATTAATTAAAGCCAGCCATTTTGCGGCAGGCTCGCTGTCTTCTGCCACAAGCACATTTCCAGCGTTCAATGGAACAATTTCCTGAAAACTGGCAATCCAAAAGGAAACAAAATGAAGAGCAAATCAGCATACCTTATTTCACTAAAAGAATTAATATTTTGGTTAATTATCATAAAATTAAAATACAAAGAAACAGCAGGAGAAGGGGGAGAAAGCATACCCTAAGACATATATATCTGATTCATCATGAACCTGAAGAAAATCATCGAGGTTGAGGCCACTGTGAGGAGATTTCCCTCCGACGTTCCATGTTGCCACGAAAACACTATGAAGGGAGAAGTTTTCGACCAGAAACTATTAGATTTTTCATATAGGCAGATACATTGAGATAAAAAAAAAAAAAAAAAAAGGGCGGAGACAACAAAATATCGAAACTAGGATCTTTTGCTTACCTAAATGACTGGACTTGACTGCTTGGCATTGGAGAGCTTAATTGGTGAGAAAAGAGAGACTTGAGTGATGGATCAGAAAGTGCTTCTGCAATTGGAAAGAGGAAGATGGAATTTATGCAAAAACTTCAAAATTGTAATCGGAAATTGAGGACAAAAAGCAATTTGTGCAAGAAAAACTTGCTTTGAAAGGTATAACATCAGTGGTTGCAGAGAAATCCAAGCATTTCTCAAAGTACACCCACTCATCTCAAAGTTAACAAGCACTTAAAAAGAAAGATAAGGAAGGATAGGAGAGACCATCCACCAGGGGTGATTTAGACAGAGAAAAGATATACCACTCTTGCTTCCATTCTTCCACTGGATAAAGTCCAAAATGAATATGTTCTCAATTTTGGAGCAAATTGCAGTGATGCTCTTGTCACTGTCAACCTTTAACTTTTCTTAACTATGCCTTCGCAACCCTTCATCTTTACATTTTGGACTCGTTTTTTGACTTGCCATGGAAGTCAAAAAACCAAAAATAAGAATAGGAGAAAATGATCTGAATCGTGGAAGAAAGAAAATGGAATGGAATCTTCTTAACGAGAAGAAAATTATATCTAGAGAAATCTTCCATTTCCAAAAAAACTGAAAAAGAGAGGTTCCTTAACACAATTCAAGAGAGAAACAATGATCGCAAGTGATTCATTTACATACCAGATGAATCAAACGAAACTTCCTCTGCCTTCCTCCCTCTTACCTCCTTCTGCAAGAGAAGTTTTCGCAGAAAAGACTGCAAAACACAGCAAAAAATAACTGTAGACCAGAGAAAGATTGAACAAATAATGTATTCTAAGTGATCAAAAACTGTAGTAAATGCAATAGCCTGTGGTGAAATATGTAAATCTCTCAAAATAAAGAGCATGGTCACCTATTCAATTCTTATGAATCACAGAAAGATTGAAAAAACAGCAGAAATAAAGTAGCAGCAAAAGGCAAGGATTAAAAGAACAAATAAACCTAGATTAATTACCTTCTTGTTCTGGTCTTGATTCTCTAGTGTCATGTCTGAAACTGCTCTATTTTCATCAAAAACCTTCAAAAATATAGCAATTGCATCAGAGTCCATGAATCAGAAATCCCATAAGAATATTGGGGAAAAAACAAAGAAGGGGAGGAGAGATAGGAGTGACAGGGACATAAAAATCATGTCATGGTTAAACAAGGTAATAAATCAATAGGCCGTAAAACAGAGTCAAGAATATCAATCCATCAACAATCAACCGTGCCAATCAATGAACTTAGCATTAAAGAATAATAATAAAAAAAAAGTGCGGATCCAAAAGTTCTGATCATGTCCATATTTTCATCCAAGAAACATTCAACATTCAGCAATGCCAGATGATCCAAAACACAATTAGGCCCAACTACAGAAGCAAACATTCTGTTAAAGCCATGAATTCCATTTACCAGAAAACAAAGATGACAGTACTATCACATCCATGGAAAGAGAGAATCAAAGACACAAATAAGAGCTACAACAGAAAGCTGACAGCCCAAATGGGGATTCCTCGAAAAAGTCAACTTTCCAAGCAAACGCATCCCAGCCAATGAAAACACATGGAAAACTGAGCTGCAAAAGAAAAGGCAAGTAGCCAAGAAAAGAAAAGAAATACTCAAACGAAAGAAAAAGAACCTGTATATCCTGCTCTAGAACTGGGGAAGGAAGGACTATTATCTATCTGTGGTAAGCAAGTATTGAAGTTAACAAAAGGTTTCTCTTTGTTTCTATGATTGATGTACGTGCACTTGGGGTGTCTTCTTTTCTTGATTAAAGTATCAGGGCATTCTCAAACCTATTTTAAGCTCTAAATTAGATTTTAACCAGATCGTTCGTGTTATGTATTCAAACAAATTAATTATCCAACAACAACTCAAGGTTAGGTCACAGATATTTTTGTTTAAGAAAAATCAAAATGATATTACTTTAATTTAAAAATTAACAAGTTGAACTAGGTCAACAATCAGCCTGGACAAATGACCAATGGATCAAGTTTTTTTCCTCCTTTTATTTGTTTCTTTAACCCGTAACTGTTCATGCCTAGGTGAAGGGTTTCACAACTCTACGTCTTTCATTGATCAATATGTTTCATGGTTCTCTCTAGAAAATAAAACGCAAAAGGAAACAGTCAAAAGGGGATGGAATCTTAAATGTCCTTGCAAAACACTTGTTTCTTAGAAAGAAGAAAGGAAGAATTCTGCTGGTTTGTTGTTGTTTGTTTTCTCAGAAAGGAAATGGGAAAGTGGACCCCCACGTGTTTGTGTCCCGACTGCAAAGCAAATCAGAAGCCATGCATAGGGCCTCGTCGAAAGTGACTGTTTTGTGGGGGAGAAAAGTGTTAGGGTTTCCTGGCAGATCGGCAGTTCAAAAGTTGGGAAGTGGGTCTTCGCCGTCTACTACTGCCAGTCTACAGACAGCATGGATTTCTCTTCTCCTGGACCCAGTTTTGGGACCTGTCACTCTTGGTCTCCATGAAGCTAATTTTCTCCAAGTACAGGGTTAAGCTAGTCTCCCCCTTCTATAAGCCCTACTAAAAATACTTTTTTTTTTTTAATATTAGCGTAGATGTTTTTTAAAAAATATTTTTATTTTATTTTTAATACCAATGTATTAAGACCATAAAAAATATTAAAAAATCATGACTTGAATTGGGTTTGCTTTTTAGTGTAATCAATTAGGTTTAAAATTAAAAGAGGTCTCCAGAAAATTTTTTTTGGTAATATATTTTCCTAGATATAGATAATTTATATAAAATTGTTCTCGAAAGGAAATTCAATCTTGATGTGTAAAAGCTAGTCTGAGAATACGTTGTGGTTAAAGAAATAGATCATAATTAAGTCTCAAAAAACTTATGGAACTAGTTAACAAAATTCTTTTATACTATTATTTTTGAGAAAATCGGAATTGGATTTCTTAGTGAAAAATGTAAGATTGAGGAAGAGGAAGTAAATAATGATTAGATTTAATAAAAAAAAAATAGAGCGACAATCAAAATAATAAGCAAAAATAATTACAATGGAAATCTTGATATACAATGGCAATGATGATAAGGAACCCTAGGAAACCAACAACGAAGAAAAACGAAGAATCATCACATGGTAATTGCTCTAAGAATTATTCACTGAGTACTGATTGAGTCAAAATTCCAATCCTGCTTTAATTATTAGTCAAATCCAAACCCCAAAACCCTGCTTGCGAGGGAGCCTAAATGCAAGATTGTACATCGCCAATCATAGCATAAGAAAGATACATATAGCTAGAGAGCATGTATCTTGTGAAGACCCAGATCCATGGTCCCAGGGACTGATTTTATGTTTCTAAGATTTGTATACAGTAGCTATTGTTTTCTGGTGTAGCATGCAGACACCAAATCCCTGCATCTGCATACAAATCCCTAGAATAGAGGAAGAATGGTTGGTTTCAATGGGGGCAAGGGGCCATAGATAGACCCTGCTCCCACAGACAACATGTTTAGGGCTTCTATTCTCGTGCTTCAAAAATTCTGAAACAGTTCTCAATGAGTTTTTGTGTGAATCGAAGACCATGCATTTGAGTCTTGTTTTGTTCAATGTTACCGATCGAGAGTGACACAATTGAGACATACATAAGTCGAGCATCCCATGAAAACACGTCGACTCCATTGCACTTGTTTAGCTTGCCTTGATCAATTAACAAGATTTTAGTATTTCTTAACTCTCAGGCATGGAGAGAGGTGTTTCTCTGCCATGTTAATTTTGGGCAGAGATAATTCAAGGCTTAAATATGTCTGTTCCTCTCTGAATGGTCATGGAAAAGAAATCAGGACAAGCTGGACTCTGGCAATTTGAATGCCCCCGTTTAAGCCCAAAGGCTCACCTCCTATTGCTAGTATGAAAACTCACATCAGCAGCTATTGTACCAGATTAACAAGCAGAGAAGAGAGAGAGAGCGAAAGCGAAAGCTGTGGAAGGTAGATGATTAGAAGTGAAAGAAAAGATGTCATCAATGTCTAGCATACAGGGTTATCCAAGATATTCAAAGAAAATCCACATCCATTTACGATTGGAAGATCTCTTAATTTAGTTTCTGAGTTTTCACCCTTTTGATCAACAGTTCATAAAAAGCTGAACAGTTTGACAGCGCAGATACAAGCAGAAACGTAGAACTGGACAATGCTAGCACACAAGTAGTGAAGACCTATGGAACACGAGGGAGTGGTAAGCCTAAGCACATACTTATCTATGTCTAGGTACTTGGAAGCTACAAAAAAAAAAATTGATAAAAATGCTAAGCAGAGAATTTCAAAAGGATAAACAGTTACAAGGTCAGGACCAGACGCATCAAGGCTGCATTGCCGTCATTGAAGCACGATCAGGTTCATAACCATGTACCCTCAAGCGATAAATGCAGGTGAGTGAGGGGTTTCCATGGTTAGATGTGAAGTCCAGCCTCAGTGTGTCAACAAGTCCAGAGGCTGTTTTGTCCAATACATTGAAGGTCTGAGCGTTACTCTTCTCGAGGTCATAAGTAAACTCTGTTAAAAGAAACATCTTCTCTTTGTCATCTGCTGAATCAAGATCGGGGTTCTGCATCCACCCAGACACCTGACAGTCCTTAGGAGCAGTTGACCTATCATAAGCCACACTCTGTCCACATAACAACGACAAGAGTCAGTTGGAGCACAAGATATATTGAGAAAAAACACACATAAAGAGTGCAGCTACTAATAAAAAAGAGTGTTTGGATTGTTGGTGCATTTTGCAACAAAGTCATGGCGAATTGAGTAATTAGATAAAAGTCTTCACATTAAATCCAATAAAAAAAGCACTTTCTTAAGGAAAGCTAATTCCCCCACTCAAAAAGGAAAATATAAAAGGATTCAGGAGGGGCGAGGAAGCATGCCATGCACTAGCAATCTCAAATCGAGTCTGTTCCAAAATCTAAACCTCTCAGATGCAATTAGTTCTCCCACAGTATTGTTCACTGTCATATTTTGGATTGTTCTTCCCGAAGTTCGAGACACTAGCATAAAAAAGAGAATTCTTTCCAATATCATTCAATTTCGAGGACTCATAGAAATCCAGATTAGATTAAAAATCAACAAAAGAAAGCATAAGTGGATGAAGACATAACTCTAAATTTGGATGGGTAAAAGAAGTCTGACAAGGTTAAGCAAGTAAACCAAAAATTTCTCTTCTAAACAACAAGGGATTGGTTTTGGGGTTAAAGTGTATAAATTTTACAAGTTGACTCAATACCATCATTCCAGTCTTATTGTTTGTGTCCATCCTCTCCTACCTTCGCATATGACAAAGGATTTAACAAGAATCCTCTTCACTGTCACTGCCAGCTCTATATGCTTTGATTGTGATTAGTATAACCACCTAAACTGCTGTTTAAAGCACTGTAGTCACCAGCTTGACTACATTCTACAAACATGCTAATTGCCAACTATTACAGATTTATCACCACCATAACCATAATAAGCACATATCATCATGTTTGAAGTACAAGCATCCCCACAACCATCACCAACCATGGTCCCATACTGCCATAACTGCAGTATGCAATCCTTAATCATCAAACATCACCTTCATGCTATGTTTTCTCACGCTTATTAGTTTTCAAATACATTACCATCATACCACTGATTAGGAACTAATAACTCTAATTCTAAATTTTTAATTCAACAAAATCTGAGATGCCCATGGGAATACAATAAGGAGAATACGATTGCAGGACTTTGAAGTGTTCCGTGTGAGAGAAGTGTTTCACATTTAAACAGCCAAGTGGCGTAAGACAAATTTCCATAAAGGGGGGGGAATGGTCAAAATCCAATTTAACAGAAACAGAACATTGAAAAAAGTAAGAACCCAAACCCAAAATCAAATGTGGAAAGAGGCTGATGGGAAAGCTTCCACAGATAAAAAACTCAGCAGGTTAAAGTGGCTAGAGTGGGGATTGGACTTTGGTGACAAGAGTATCATATTGGAAATCTTTAGATGCAGTAATAAGAAAATGCATGAAGAGAATTAGCTTAGTTTCATTCCAGAGCATCAACGATCTTCGTTTAGCACAGTTGACAATGGTTTTATTGGAAGTTGAATTGGATGGGTGAAGATACCTTAACCAAATTTGTGTTGATAACTTGCTCATGATCATGCTTCTATAGTATGCATTCTCCATTGGTTTTGACAACTGTGTAACACTTCTTTCTCCAACCTCCCAGATCTTTAGTTGAGATCAAGAAATTAATTGAAACAGCAAATTATAAATAATCCGTCATCCAATCTTCACTTCCTAGAAGGCTCATCTTTCACCTAATCATCCTTATCTTGTAATTGTAATCCCGCAGTCTTGCTCATAGTCACTAAAACTATGCAACCAAGAAATATTTTCACACAGAATGGGAACTATTTAACTATTGCAGCGGAGTTGCAGCATCAAGTTTGAGGTTATAGGATTGAAACTCTAAAGATACACAGGTTAGGGTCATGTCTTTTGGAATATTTGTGCAACTTTAACACTTCTACTGAATTTGAAATCATGCAAGTTTTAATAACACAGCATGGCGACCAAGTAAATAAAACGAACTAAAAGTCATCTTTGCAGCTTATACATCATACCAACTAACTATGCAACGTAAACAAACACAAACTGAAATGAAGATAGTACCTTAGCAATGTGTTCCAGCGTAACAGCTTCAGGAACAATAGCACTTCGCAGCTTAAACTGGACAAACCCCCTACTTCCTTTCAAAGCAAAGCACTTCCCAGGCTCCCCAAAACTTGGTTTTAGCATCTCATCAGCATTCGGATGAACCCCTCCACCCTTCATGAACCAGTTAGCCCCTCTCACGGCCATATACGGATCAGAATGCTTCACAACCATTCCACCACTAGTTGCCAGCGCATAATCCACCCTCCCAAGCCCGTCAGCCGCATGCTTATCAATCTCTTTCTGCACTATCTCCCTCGCATACGCCATTATGTCATCCAAACCCACACCACTCCAACCAAATTCCCCACCATTTTCCTTCTTAAACTGCTCATGGAACTTCTCAAAATCCTCCTTCGACAACCAATCACCCGCTTTCAACTCCCCAATTTTCTTCTCCAACCCTTCGCTTCTCTCCACTAACCTCCTCAACTCTCCCTCCAAGATCACACCTTTATCATCAATTTTCCTGCTCATTTCCCTCCTTAACCCACCAACTTCACTCTCAATCTTCTTGTCAACAACTTCCACTTGAACCTGAATCATTTTCACCGCAGTTTTCACCATTGACTCCATTTCCGCTATCCTCCCATCAAACTCACGTAACCCCATTTGTGTCCCCACACTAGCACCATCAATATCCCCTGATTTCACAGCCAATTTCCTAACCAACTGCACTAAGCCTACTAAAACAAGCAAAAACACGAAATTCTTAGTAAAAGCTCTCACCAACGTCATCCACAGTGGTCTCCTCGCCTTCGTCGCAGCCACCTTCCTCCCCCTCCGCGGCGAAATTGTCGAACTCGTCTTCTTCACTTGAACAATATCTTTCGCCGTCCACTCCAGAACCGCATCTCCTCGAATCGAGTGATGACTTAGATCCCTTCTCGCCGCGGCGGTGACAATGTCATCTCCGCCTCCACCACCGTTGATTCGTCGTTCACTCGGAACTACTAATTCGATGTTGTTGCTTGGTGATTTCTTGTCGGAAACCACCACCGGTCTCCGCCTTGCCGACGCTGGATTAGCCGTGATTGACACCGTTGAAGCCGACATTTCAAAGTAATTAGGGTTTTTAATCGGAGGTTGAAGAAAGAAAGCCTGATTGGATCGAATTGGGAATTGTACAAACTGTAGAGAAGAGAGAGAAATTTTGGAGGGATGTTGAATTGAAATGAAAAAACCGCTCCTTTTCAGGAGGGGATTTATTTCTGTTGGTGAAAAGTTTGCGTGAAACGACGTTGTTTTCATCCATACGAATTAATATTAATAAACTATATATTTTTTAAGAGATTCATTAGCGATACATTGCTTTTAGTTATCATGTTTTTTTTTAAAAAAAATAATATATGAAATAATATCTTATCTATTTTATCATCAACTATTTTTTTTAATATTTTAATGGAAAATATTTTGTAGATTTTTATGTATTTGTTTTTGAAAACTCTATTTTAAAAAGCCGACAAACTTAGCTAATAAAATAAAAAATACAAACTTAGCTAATACAATAAAAAATAAAAATAAAATACATGCAAACTGGTTAGGAAATCCACATAAAAAAAATCAAAAAGTGTTAATTAACATATTTTTAGTATAAAAAAAAAAAGATGGTTGGAGACTCAATGGAGAAACTCTATATAGTTGGAGGACCTTTTTGAATTTCTGTACAACTAGATGTAAGAGTGCCACACGCCCACGGGGGATTAAATTGTCAGTTAGGTTCTGTTCTTCTGAGGTCGCACCTTTTTAACTCTTCATGAGCTCTTCTTTTTTCTATGTCAAGCCGCTTTATATTCAAGAAATGCTATCATATTTGTAACCGATTACAGAGACATGAACGGAGCAGAATTTTTGAATTTGGGGAGCTCTGCTGCATTTCTCCCTGGCAACATCAGTGGAATTCACATGGACTCCAATCTAGATTATAAAAGAGATATTCCCGATCTATTTTTGAAGACCATGGATGTTAATCACTAAATCACATTTCTTCCAAGCACATTCGCATGGATCAAATTATATATTTTACAAATAACTCAAGAGGATTGCAATGCCACCAAGAACTCAAGAGCTTGAACGGTATGATCATGAACCCATCATGTATCTTCATCAACAATCAACCTAAACAGATATATAAATCCATGGCCATCAAGCAAACGTGAACTCTCGCTTGACACACAATTATCATTCTTAACAATTGATGATAAAAATCCATGAAGATGATGGGGCCTGCAAGATTGAGGCCATGGCCATGTTCTATACAGACCAAAAAAGCGCCACCTGTCTTGTAGGAGCAAATAAGTGGGATTTCCCATGATTACCACATGAGGTCTCTCCCCCATGATATGTGGGTATATGTATATATTAAAACTCAAAATTGGATCACTTAATTATACTTATTAAACTTGATTCGGAATAAAATTAAATGTTATGAGTTGTGCGAGTCAAATTATAATAATATTATTTAAGAGAAAAAAATAATAAAAGAACCAATAAGCTTTGAACCGGCTTAAACACGAGTTGATCAAGTGCCAACATAAATTTTTAACCAGTCAATTCTCCCTCTGTTTTTTTTTTTTATGTATCGAGTCAACTTGTTCCTGAATGGACCCGCCGGGCAGTCCGGTTTAAAAAAAGAGAGGCAATTAATTAACACTTTAGTTTTGTTTTTGGAAGTTTTTAGATTTTGAGTTCTCTCTCCTACTTTCTCTCTCTAAATGTGAATGTATAATTATCAGCTGATTTTCACCTGAAATCAACAACAGCAACACAAAAAATCCCCTCTTTGAAGTCACTTAACTCATTCTTGGATCACAAAAGTAAGTCCCTTTTGTTGCTTACGTTTTCTTTACTTCACTTTATTGATATACAACACAAAAAATGAAAAACACCCCTTCCTTTATAGCTCTTCCGATTTGAAAGTTGTTGTTTTTCACTTGCATTTGTGGGATTTTGTTTTGTTTCTTTTCCAGGTTTAAGAGGATTTTGATCTCGAAATTTATGTAAATATCTGAAAGAATTCTTTTTTTTTTTTTTTTTGAGAATTGATTTATGTTTCATGCAGAAGTTTCAAACTTCGTAATCAGGGGTTATTGAAAAGCTGTGATTATGTGGATTATTTTGTGACTTGGGATTTGGGTTTTAAGGTTTTCGGTCAATGACGGGTAAAGCTTTGAGCTTTTGCATTTGCATGTAAAAGATTATAGCTTTATAGTTCTCTGTCTGTATGCTGTTTCACCTGATCAATTTATTGGTTTCAAAGTGTTGTGTTAGATACAGTGATACATGTTTTGTCTAGCTCGTTTAAGTGCATTTTGGATTCTATTTGGTTTTTTTTAAAAAAAAAATTATGGTAATGGTTTGAGGTGAATCTTCTTGTTATTTTCTCTTCCAATAGTGACCTTCTTCCATTTTATTTTATTTAAAAAAAAAATTCTCCTAATCAAGGGACTTAAGATGCGTTTTTGTTTGTTGGGCTTTTTTGCAATTTGATTGTATGTTCAATTACTTTTATTTTGTTAAACATGATGAATGAAGGTTATTGGTTTAGGTTTTTGAGATAATTAATTTTGGATTTTTTAGTTCTGGTCTTGCATCGCATGTATAAGAACATTGAAACTCTATTCATTTTTCCTTCAATCAGAGTTTCTTTAGCAGTTTGAAGAGTGTAATCTAACAACCTCGTGCAGAACAGGATTCATTTCTAGGTTTACTTTTCTGAATTGTTGACTCTGCTTTCCAGGTTCTGATTTGGGGCGAGTTTGAGGATTGGATCATTGTGGTTCATAGACAAGATTAGGGTTTAGAGAGTTTGTGTTAAGGATTTTTAGTTTTAAATTTGGAATGTTTAGGTGAAGGTTGTTGAATGGGAATGCAGACAATGGGATCTCAAGGTGATGGTAGTAGTCATCATAAGCAATCTCAGTTCCAGCCATTGGTGCGGCAAAACTCAATGTACAGTCTTACTCTTGATGAGGTTCAAAATCAGTTGGGTGACTTGGGAAAACCCCTAAGCAGCATGAATCTTGATGAACTTCTCAAAAACGTGTGGACAGTGGAGGCTAACCGGACTATGGGTTTGGAAGTGGAGGGCATACCATTCGCCAATCAAACTGCTCTGCAACATCAGGCAAGCATATCATTAACTAGTGCTCTGAGCAAGAAGACAGTCGATGAGGTCTGGAAAGACATCCAACAAAGCAAACATGATGGGGAGATGAAGTCTAGGGAGCGGCAGCCTACTCTGGGAGAGATGACTTTGGAGGATTTCTTGGTAAAAGCAGGAGTTGTAGCTGAAGCATCTGTGGACAAGAAAGATGGCGGTTCTGTTGTTGCGGTTGATACACATGCAGCACAACAGTTTCTGCAACAAAGTCAATGGGTGCAATACCCACCACATCCACAGTATCACCATCCACAACAAAGCATGATGGGGGTTTATATGCCAGGCCAGCCTATGCCACAGCCACTTCACATGGGGGCTGGTTCTATGATGGATGTTTCATACCCAGAGAACCAGGTGACATTACCTCCACCCTTGATGGGGACTTTATCAGATACACAGACACCAGCAAGAAAAAGAGGTGTGCCAGAGGATATGATTGGGAAAACAGTTGAGAGGAGGCAGAAGAGGATGATAAAGAACCGCGAATCTGCAGCCCGTTCACGAGCACGGAAGCAGGCTTACACAAATGAGCTGGAGAACAAAGTTTCTCGGCTGGAAGAGGAAAATGAAAGGCTAAGGAAACGAAGGGTGAGGATTTGTTTTCAGTTACCCCTCTAGTACAATCTTCCTATTGGATATACTGATAACATGTGTTGAACTGTCTGTTTTAGTTTCTTTCTTTCCTGTCCTATTGACTAATAGTTTAAATAAAACCTGCACATCTCTCTAATTGAATCAGAGACGTGATAGTTTAAATAAAACCTAGTTTGTTTTCCTTCTCCAATGATTTCCAATAATCATGTAAATGGAATTTAGATCAGTTTGATAATTATCAGATAGCTATATGTCATGGAGAAATGAAGATCAATCTATTTAGTTTCTTGATAGCCTTTTCCTTGAAAACCAAATCACAGTCCTAGACATGATAAGACATTTTGAAGATTGTCTCCTCATAGGTGGCTGGGAAAGAAAAATAGACAATGAGTATTAATCACCATGTAAAACTTTAGATTCAAGTAGGTGGTAGAAAACTTCTAGTCTCCCCTTTTCCTTATTTTTGACAGAAAACTTACACAATAAATAAAAGGATTCTTGATGAATGAGCTCCTTGTTTATTTTGTGAAATATCTACCTTCTTGTTATTGTATTCCCTAGGCAATCCACAACTTGCATGTTGGCCCTTGTTGTTGGGAGATCTGTGATTACTCCCTTGTTATTGTTGAGAGATCAATTTTAGCAAAATCTTCATCCAAAACTCACAGGACTAGCATACCATGTATTTTCACCTTAAAGACGCCCTAAGTCAGTTTCCTTCTCCCACAATTTCCAGTAATCAACCAAATCAAATTCTTAATTATACATATCTCATGGAAACAGAATAAATGAATCAATAAGTCGAATACGATATTTCAGAAAAAAGATGGAGGTGCTTTCTTACTGTTGATATTATTGTGGAGCAAAAGGCTATGCTTCTTTTGCTCGTGGTGATAATAATGTTTGTTGGCATCACTTTGTATGTACACAATCACTTCATTGAGTGTAAGAATATCATCTCTTTGGTGTTAGATAGCCTATATGATGATTGTAGAACTTGTCCCTGAATGTGAGATATTAGTGAGTTGAACACACTCTCCCCTCTTTCTCATTGTTAATTACTTTTTTGATCTGTTGTACTTTAACTTGCAGGAGCTTGAGAATATGTTGCCATGTGTCCCTCTCCCCGAACCCAAGTATCAGCTTCGCAGAACAGCATCAGCCCCATTCTGACTGTGTTGAAGTTTTGTAGATATGATGCATTTCTGGTTTTAGCTCATAATTTACTCTTTGGCCCCTCTAGAAGCAGCTGTTTGTCACGGTTACTGCTGTGAGTTTGCTTCTCATCTTCAAGAGTTTTTTCTTGTATCTATTCTGTGAAAATTTGGTTAGAAATTTTCATTTGTAAGATTTTTCAAAAGAATGTTAGTTGGTTCTTTTCCATATGGTCAATATACTTTTCTAGATTCTTTCAGCCTGACAATATCCCCCACTTCATCTTTCGAGTTTTGGTGCGATTGTCAAGTATTCCCAACATTCTTTCATCATGTGTTTTATGCTGAGAGTGACGGACACTGCTTATATTCCTACAGAAAAGCAAAAGATTGTGCTGGTATATATTGTTTATCAACTATGCAATCTGGCACTAAAAAAATGACAAAAACTAGCAAAATGCACCGCACGGTTTGAGAAACCCGCAGCAGGGTGCAAGGGGCCAGATTTCCTGGTTGTTGTGCTGGATCAGATAGTTGTCTTATAAATGTGCAATGTCTCGTACCCTATGATTGTAACTAAATTCACCAGTCTTAATCAATCCCTGTTGCAGAAAATGCTATGTTAACTTTAGTGAAAAATGGTTGACAATTGGATGCCAATTCCAAATCCAACGGTGCATTGCTTTTGCGAATGTGCCCAGCTACCTATTTCTTAACCACTGCATTATTGCTTTCTTTTAAGAAAATTGACTCGCAAGTAACCTGGCATCGTAGCAAGTAACATGGGGTCAGATTCTGCCAAAGAATATTTCAATGGTGAATAAATAAACAATGGTGGCCCTCTTACCATGTACAGTAAAGGGCATACTTAAGAGGTGACCATCATACCATATTCGCACTATAGCAAGCAAGAACGTCATCAAACTAAACGTGGGTGTGTTTGTAAGAATTTAGGTTTTCTAACAACATGTATGAGCTGTCCTGTCCTCGAACATTTGACAGTGAGCCTAACAGCATTAAATGCTAGAGAGGAGTACAGCTCTGCATAGAGTTATTCATAACCAGAAAAGTCTGATTCCTTCTGCTATGATCAACTTCCAAGGATGAAGACAGGCAACCATTGATATCAGCTACAATGATAACGAAACAAAAGGGTCATTGCTCTTGTAATCCAAGATGCTGTTGGTTGAGAAGCAATATATAATTGGATTATAGCAAGGTACTGCAATGCTTATCATTAAATAATATTAAATACATCCTCACTCAAGGTCAAGATGGAACTAATTATTGTTTATCAGTATAATCTGCAATGAGATTTAATTTGTGGGAGATCATTAAACTAGTCTAATTCAGTTTAGTCTTCCAATAATTATCCCCTCCAGGCCAATGGTTTGTGAGGGGGGGGGGGGGGGGGGAATCATAGCAAGAGCATGCCGCTGATATGCCATGATCCTACTTTGACCTCATCTAATTTATTTTTAGGTGTATGATCTTTCTTCAGGATTAGCACGTTAATTGATGCAAGCATATGAACTTGGTGGTCTTTACTGTTTATTTTATACACGTCGTTTCATTAAACAATGCTTGCGTTCCAATGGACTTTCTTATTATTCTAGTTCCAGCTCCTCAAGTATTAAACATAAACACTGATATCATGGAAAAGAAGAAGTCAAAAAATACAAAAAACAGTAACTTTGAGGGCCATGATTCTAGGAATAAAAAGATAAAATAATAAATAAATAAATAAAACAGCCGATTTCTTCTCCGTTGTTTGCTCCACCTGCCACGTTCCATCAATTGCTTGATGCCCTATATCAAATATTTCCCATGAAAATAATGCATGACTAATGAGGATGACCAAAATATTAAATGGGTCATTCTTGTTATACGAATTATTTTGATTTTTCAATTACTATCTGTAAACTACTTTATAGTAAGAATCTCACAAGTGATCATATCTTAACCTGAAAATAAAATAAAATATTTCACCAGTCACATACCCCAATATTGTGCTCCCTGTGAAGCAAAGAGAGAAGGTACAGTATGTGTACTTCGGATGCAAGAGTACATAAATATGGACAAGAGACCTCGTATATTCCCATATACCTCATGTTTTGTCGTGGGTAGAGTTAATTTTTTTAAAATAAAAAAAATGCTAGGCTAAAAACAATTTAAGAATCGAGTTATTGGTTTAAATAGTAATTTAAAAAATATTAAAAAATAAACTGACAAAAAAAAAGATTAAAAAAACCACATCTCTAAAACTTTAACAAACAAGAAAAAAAGAAGGAAAATTGCAAAAAAAAAAAAGAGAGAGTAAAACTTTAACAATAAAAATGGCAGAAAATATCAGCTTAAAAAAAAACCCAAAAAAACTTAGATAAACCTTTTAAACCTGATCTAATCTCTAAAACTTGCAACTTTTTAAAACTTGGATCCAGGTTCGTTCAAGAAGCTTAAATCTGATAGATTTATTTTTGAATGATGAAATTAATAAAAAATATTAATAAAAAACTTGCAAAATAAAGAAAAAGGCAAAAAAACAAAGAATGGGAATAAAACTTGACAGAAAAAACTCAATGATGATGAAACTTGAAAAAAAAATAAAACAGATACCAAACAAAATAGATTGCAATTAAATGAATTAGAACCAAACTTGAAAGATTAAAAAATCTAAGGGATGAAGTTGAAAATCATTTATAATGTGATAGATTATTTATAGATTAAATAATGGTAAGGGGGTGAAATAGAAAAGAATTTTAAAGGGCTAACATAATAGAATCAAACAAAAAAAAACTAAACTAAACTAAAAAATTGATAAATCTTTTTTAAAAAAGACATCAGTTTAGAAAAAGGGGAAAAAACCAAGTAAACCGGGCATACATCTTAAACCTGGTCTAATCTCTAAAAGTTGCATCCCGTAAAATCTTTGACCTGGATTCAATCAAGAAGCTTAATTCTCAACCAATTTAATTTTGAACGATGAGATCAGTAAAAAATATTAATCAAAAACCTGCAAAAGTAATAAAAAGAATGAGGATGAAATTTGATAAAAATAACCCAAGAAGAATGCAATTTAATGAAAAAAAATGATCCCAAATAAAATAACAACAATTAAAAAAACAAAGACCAAATTTTAAAGATTAAAAAAATCATAGGAGGAGAAATTAAAAACATCAATAAAAACCAAGCAAATCTGAATAAACATCTTAAACCTGTAAATCTTAAAAACTCGCAACCCATGAAACCTTAGATTCAATTCTTTACTGACCAAATTGTCAATCAGATCCAAATTCTGTGGGGGAAATCCTTTACAATCAGATCCAAATTGCCATCCAAATGCGAGGAGAGATTCAATTCTTAACAATATGCTCTGTTTATTAGTTAACTAGAGACTTGTCAAATGAATGGAATGAATGTTAGGAATTGAATTTAGTGACCAATTTAATATTTGGCTTTTCCCCTCCCTTTAACATATATATATATATATATATATATATATTATCAAAGAACCTTTTGGATAAATATTGTCTTCTTCAATATTATTCCTTCGAGCTTGTTGCACTTAAATAATTTTCCCTTAATTGGCCAAAGTCATATTGCAACATCGTGGACTAAAGTACGTACTCCCTGTAAATACCAAGTATAACAGCTGCTTCAGCCTCCCACCATTAATCTCCAAGCACAAGTCTCCTCGATCGGTCTCTCACTCTCTCTTTCAATTTGCTTTCTTGCCATCCAAGCTTCCACTTCTAATGAGCCCTCTTGTTATTAGTACCCTCCTCTTCATTTCCTTTGCCTCCTCATCTTTAGTAAGGTCAGCAAAATATAGCGTATTGAGTTATGGGGCCAAGCCTGATGGGAAAACTGACTCAACCAAGGCCTTTGCCGCCGCTTGGTCACAAGCATGTGCATCTACAAAACCAGCCACTCTTTATGTTCCTAAAGGGATTTTCTCTTTAAGTCAAGTGATATTTCAGGGTCCTTGCAAGAATAATGCTATCTTGGTAAGTGTAGCTGGTTCTCTAGTCGCTCCATCAGATTATGGGCTCATTGGCGGTGCTAAAAATTGGCTAGTCTTCGAGCATGTCAATGGGGTTACTCTATCTGGAGGAACTCTAGATGGACAGGGTGCTGGACTTTGGTCCTGCAAGAAATCCGGCAAGAGTTGCCCTAGCGGCGCAACGGTAAGCTAAATATGACAGATTGATCATGTTTCTTTTGGTTTGTAAGCTAAAATACTTAATGAATAAATGCTCATCAAAACTATTTTTTATCAAAGAACTATTTCAATCTAAAAATTTAAGCCATTGGTTGAGGTTCCAAAATATGATTTATATTATTCTCTAACACACCCCTTCAAGTCATGAAAGCTATTAATTTGGACTTGAAACTTGCACAGACTCCTATTACGTTGTGTTTAATTTTTATCGAATAGAATAAGAGTGGTGAGATTTGAACTCGTAACCGCTTGATTATCAATGCTATGATATCATGTCAAAAAATCATCTTAATGCTTAAGTTATTGAGTAGAGTCTCAAGATATAATTATATTATTCTCTTACATTAATCTTCTTCTTCTTGTTGTTTGTTTTTTGCAGTCACTCGAATTTTCCAATTCAAATAACATTGTGATCACTGGACTAACATCACTAAATAGCCAAATGTTCCACATTGTCATCAATGCCTGCCAAAATGTCAAAGTGAAAGGAGTGAGAGTATCTGCCGCCGGCAACAGCCCTAACACGGATGGCATTCATGTTTCCTCATCAACCAGTGTCACCATCTTGAATTCGAGGATTGGAACTGGTGACGACTGTGTATCTATTGGCCCTGGTACCTCTAATTTGTGGATTGAAAACGTGGCGTGTGGACCTGGCCATGGAATCAGGTAAGCAAAACATAGTCTAATGATCGTACTTTTCTAATATTTAATATGCTCCTAATCATGGGATCAGTTAATAAGATGATTATGTGTACATGGTTGATGTAGCATTGGAAGTTTAGGCCAAGATGTCCAAGAGGCTGGTGTGCAGAATGTGACAGTCAAAACCACTACATTTACTGGCACTGAAAATGGAGTGAGAATCAAGTCCTGGGGAAGACCTAGCAATGGTTTTGCTAGAAATATTATCTTCCAACATGCAGTCATGAATAATGTCCAAAACCCAATTATAATTGATCAGAATTATTGCCCCGGGAACAAGAATTGCCCTGGTCAGGTAACTCCCTTTTAATTCTACTTTAAAAGATTGTAAATTGAAGAGACACTAGCTTGAACATTCAAAAAAATTATTATTTTGATCACTTTGCCGTTTTGTATAAATTAAATAGGCTTCTGGGGTTCAAATTAGCGACGTGACCTACCAGGATATCCATGGATCATCGGCAAAAGAAATCGCAGTGAAATTTGATTGCAGTAAGAAATATCCATGCACTGGGATTAAACTGGAAGACATAAATCTCACTTACCAAAATCAACCAGCTGAAGCATCATGTACCAATGCTAGGGGAGCTGCTTCAGGTCTTGTTCAACCCACTAGCTGCCTATAGCCCTATACAGCTAGGCGGGAATGAATGGTTGACATTTGATGAGGAAGGCCAGAAAAAGAAAAAAGAGTAGCCCTTAACTAGATGAATGAAGTACGTAGCTTTATCGATTGGAATTTATTGTTCAAGCCTGTGGCAGTTTCCGGCACAGTACATTTGCGCCCGCCCTAGAGCCCGGCCAGAACATTTGTGGTAGAAAAAGAAGATGAAGGAAATATCTTCACAATAGAATTTCTTGTTTGATTTGGCGTAATGTATACATTGTGTTGGATTCTTGTGATCCACCTAGTTGTTCTATTCGGTCGGGAGACTGGTATGTTAAAAAATTTGAGTTGTTTGCCTGCGTGTTACTTAGGTTAATTAATCTAGTTAAATATTTTTTATTAAAATAATATCATTTTATTTATAAAAAAAAATAATCCAAACCTAATTTGATATAGTCAGGTTTTGGGATCATGGATTAATTCTTTCTGATAAATCATGTTTTTTTAAATTAATATATTTTCTAGTTTAACTTTATAATTTTGAATAATATATTTTTTGAGTTTCAAATTAACTAGTCTTATTAGATTAGTGTATTTATTTTTGTGTTTAAAAAGTAATTTTAAATATTTTTTAATTTTATTTTTTTGCTTTAATATTTTTTATGATTTTAAATTATTTTGACGTGCTACTATTAGAAATATATTTTTTAATATATTTGTAATTGAAAAAATAAGCTATGAACACCAGCTGTCAGCAGTAACAAAATGTTGTGAAGTCACTTCATAGTTTAATAACATGTTTGAAAACTTCATAGTTTAATAACATGTTTGAAAACACAGTACAAACCGTGTTCTTAAAAAATTTAAATTTTTTTTTTTTTGGCACAAATTAGACCTTCCACTGTTGATGAACAAAAGCACAATCTAGCCAATGATTAATATTGAAAGGAGGAGTCTGTTAATTGACAACTGCAGATTCCATGGAGGTCACATGGTAGCTAGCCTGCGTATGATTGACCTTACCTCATTAAAATTCTTACTTTTTTTCAGGTCATTAATTATTAAGCACGTTCTACGTACAGCAACATGCTCACCTAACTCTCTGGTATATACATCATGTTGCTATTGATCATGTTGCTATTGATTAATTGCCAATGATTGGGACACCAAATAATAATAATAAAGAAAAGAGTTTCATTTTAAAACATTATTTCTTTGTGGTATATGCAATAGTTTCGGCTCCCATGGATTATTTCAAAAAACATTATTTTTTGAAATTATTGAATAAAATATATTGAATCCTGGCAATTATATACAATAATGATTGTGAAAAACACCAAGGATCTGCCTGCATTATAGCAGTGCTGCCTTTTGCCCAGACCAAAACATTACATAAAAGATGCATACCGCAGAACTAGTTTCTCCTCCTGCGGACAACAACAATAGCCTTTTTAAGGTAAATGATTGTCAACGGAAATTAGGCTGTCCCGTTTCTTGGTTTGTCTTGTCTCTGTGCCAGGAAAGGTTTGAAGGTCATCAGCAGTCCAATTAATTCAACCGCGTTCAGGATGAAGAAAACCATCTGCACACCTGCATTTGAACATTACAGAGTCAAGCTCTAGCTTGGACATGAAAAGGTACAGGTTGATTCTAGCAATGCAACTATCCTCAAAAAATTATACCTGGCAGAAATGCAGCATTTTGGCGCCTTTGTGCCCAGGATAATCTGCAAACAATTGTTAAATTTCTTCAAGTGTTAAATAAGAGATGTAAGTTTTGTTGTGTAAAGACTAGGACATTGAGATTGTTTTCGATTACTGTTTCGGGATAAATAAATAAAAACATGTATATAAGGGAGATAAACATGTTTTATTGAGGGAGCGGAAATGTAGACATAAAAATAAATTGGGTTTTGGGATAATTTTGCGTGAATTTCTATTCTTTCAAAATAGAAAAGAGAAAAGATATGTTCCCTCTATCCCAACTGTCTTTATTTTTTCTATTTTGAAACGGTAACCAAACACTACTTAAATAGTAGATAATCAGTAAAGGAACTTACATGGCGCCGCCCCCAGCTGGACCGACCGCCTTGAAAAGAGACATTCCTGTCATAGAAATGCCATTAGCAGCTCCTCTTTGGTTTTGATCCTGTTTTTCCAACAAGCAACAGCAATAAATCAAGACGGTATATTGAAGCAAGGGAGTTGTGGTAAGTAAATCAAGAAAAGAACTTTACCACAGCATTGTTTTGCAGAATAAACATGCCCGTTACAATTGAAACCTGGTGATCCAAACATGGTAGGTAGTGTCAGAGAAGCGCAACAAGAGATAAAAATCTTTCTGATCCGAAAGGATTTGATTCTACCATCCATTTGAAGTTGTTCAAACTTCAAGTGCACTTACAGAAAAAACATTCTTCATTATAGATGCACAATTTATCAAAATGCTGAGCCCGAGCCCGGATAACATAGCTATAAAAGGGTAACTTGACAGTAGCAGTATGGATAAGGCCTGCATTGGTAAGTTCACGAAAAAACTGTCACAAAGGAATAGATGGAAGCACGAAACATGCATAGATGCTAAAGGGTGTTAAGTGCTTGCCGCTGCTATTTGAGCTACTGGTATCGGTCCAAGAATCCTCTCCACAAATGGATACAGAGAAAGTTGAAAGACAAGAAGGCTGAAACCTATTATTTGAACAATTTGTCAGTGAGTTTCCACTGTAAGTTTGAGAATAGGGTCACCATAAACAACGGTTGTTAACATGAGTATTGTATCAAGTTTCAGTAGCTTTTGAATGTTATACATGCCTGAGATTGCAAGAACTTCACCAACATCCTCTGTTGTATAGCCCAGGCCTCCAAGTTTTCTAGAGCTTTCGGCCCATAATGAGAATATCTACAGGAAGAAGAAATCAAATATAGCCACTCTTATAACTAGAGACAAAGCATTATTAAGTGCATGAAATAAAGCTGTTTCTACAGGAGTGAATCTGTAAGTAGTCCTGACTGCAGTCATTAAAGTAACGGGTTAATAGGAATGAGAGGGATAAATACCTCTGTGTAAGCCATGTCATGAAGTGAGAAAATACAATAGACAACGATGGAGGACATCAAAGGCCAATTCTTTAGAAGGCTTTCATTAGAAGATGGTTTCCTTCCTTTATCATCTGTTCTTGTTTCGTCTCCTTTAGATGCGCCGGTTGCAGCTTCCAAAGCATCATAAGAATCATTGGATGAAGTCTTCTTTTCATTGTGCACATGCAAAGTTTCCTGTAATAACCACATTGAGGTAAATAGGCAGTAATACATCCACAAAGTTATCACCAAAACAAGCATGTAGTGAAAGATCAGATGAAGGTCATAGTTTTGTTTCCTTAATCCCAACACCATTCTAACATAAATTGAACACATTCTAGTCATCGAGAGACAGAGGGATGAATGTCTTGGAAAAATTTGCAAGCCAAAAGTTGCACAAAAGACATGATGACCTTGCTGGTCGATTTTGATTGTTATGACATACTGATAGAGATAATATACTTGTCAGGATGCCGTCTAGTGAGATATAAATCAAGTTCTGGATTCACAAAACAAACTTAATCCCAGAGTAGGATATATCCAGAACTACCTAAAATGTAAATGTTCACAACGTAGCTACAAGAAGTGGCCTAGTTCAAGGTCTTAATAGAGATGGCAGATATATATATATGGTGACTCTGATCCGAAGGTCACAACTGGTAAGTACTGCTTTAGTATAAAAAACATTTCTTTCTGGAGTGGAATGCCAAAAATGAAAGCAGCTGAGAAGTCCAAGGACATGAATGAGCTAAAGTTGGAGCCTTGGCTGAGATGTCAATATTTTGATGATCATGGAAGTCTACAGAAGATTTACTTCCAGCAATCAGTGGTCAAAACAACAACGATCAATGCTCAGCATGAGAAAAGACCTCCTTGAAAGAAACATTACATAAATTTTACAGGCATCAGTTGATAGAGACAAGTACCGGAAGCCAGCAAGAAACAATCGTGACCACCAATGCGAAAAGTGATATACAGAAGCAGGGTAAGAAGTAGGGGAATCTGCACAGGACACTCTGTTTGTGAATATCATTGTATGACTGGAAGATGTAAACTTAAGTTATCAAACAGAACATCTCATGATAAAAATCGAACAGTTCAAACTCATTTACCTCCCAAAAAGAGATTCCTTGGAAAATAAATTTGGATATTTCTCAGCTGGCTGAAGTACCAAAATTGTGAACAAGCATTAGAAGAATTGTTAACAAGAAGAGAAGGGGTAGGAAGGAAAGTGTGAGAGGGGGAGTTAGTTTCACATTGTGAATGCTATTCCCAAATTTTTACAGCGGACCATGAAAATGACAGAATTTTAATTGCAGAACGTTATTGCATGAATAAATCATCAAGAAATTTAAATACCTGAGCCAGGAAACCTCCTAGAGCTGGGCCAATGATCAGTCCTAGACCCCATGCTGTACTAACCTGGAATTGAATCATCTGTTAATTCAGACCCAACAGGGCTTCAAAAGAACTCAAGACTATGCACAGGTTTAATAAAACTCACTGTTGATAATCCTAATGCTTGATATTCTGCCCTGAAAATCTCAACTGCATATGCCTGCTCATGAAGGTATACAGAATAGAAGGGATAAATCGTAACTAAAAATCACAGAAGTTAATAGAAATCCAAGAGAACAGTGAGAACTATCAGTCGTTCCTTGCTAACCAAGGGAAATTTTGATAAAAATAGCACAGAATCCTACCTTTATTGGTCCGAGTAAACCATTCAAACTCCCAAGAAGAAATCTTGTAATAATGGCCATCCAAAAATTCACACTAAGACCAAAGAGAGTATTGAAAATGACCCTGAGACCAACCCATAATCAAGATAATCAAGACAAAGTAAACACGATATTTTTCGAACACAAAAACCCAACCTTAATGGCAAGAACATGAACTTGAAATGTAGAGATCACTCACACTGCGATGGTCCCTAAAAGTATAACAGGTTTTCGACCATAGCGATCAGCTACTATTCCCCAGAAAACAGAAGTTAGAGCTCTCCCAATCATAAATGAGGACCCTTTTGACATACATAGAAGGATTCGTCAGGACCATTTCATCAACAACTTATATTGACTTCCCAACATATGTCAAAAGCAAATACTGGAAAGGAAGCTCACCAACATATCCAGCATAGTAGCCAATATCTTCCTCTCGCTCAGCAATTCCAAAATCTCTAATCTGCAAATAGAAAGATGCGATTCATGAATAGCGTATGCGATTCATGAATAGCGTGTGCAATTCAGGGCCATTTGGAAAGAAGCAATCATAAACTCCAGTGTGCATTATACAGATGGCTTGTAAAACATGTTCAGGAACTCACCATGAAATAAAGGAATGGGAAGAGAGTTGATATTGGAAGTGCTGCAAAAAATGACATCACAGTTACCATATATCAAAGAAACTGCACAAATAAACAGTGTGCAAGTGATGCGAGAAGCCAAAAACTGAAACAGAAGGCCAATTGAGATGTGATGAAGTTGAAATGCCACCCAATTCAGCTTCAAACCAAACACCATTTAATGATAATCTAGTCACTACCTTTTCACCTTGACAAGCTGCAAGCCAAAACTCAGGTTTCTTTTCAAGTCCAAAATGATTTGAAATGAGAGTCTTACCAGTACAAAGCACAACAATCCATATCGAAATAAGATCACGAAAAGGGAATCCTTTCTTCAACTCTTTAAGTTGATCAACCTTACATCCTGGGCAATTCTCATAGTAATCATCCTTCTTCAACAATGCCTCTCTATACTCTTCTGCCATGCTTTTATCGAGCCAAACAAAAGTCCAGCCCAAGAATTAAGCTCCCTTCTTCCAGTCTTAACACAAAACAAATCCTTCCAGACCTACTCGTTCATCAACCTATCAAAAACAAGAAGTCTACAAATCAGAAGAAAGCAAAACACACAGAGAACATATAAAAGAGAAACTGATTTTCCTGTTTCCTCCGCGTACGCAGATTTTATTCACATACAAATTTATTCCTGGCATAGGCCATATTTTCTTTTCATTCCTTGACTAAAGCAAAACCATAGACAACATTCACAAACTTACTGGAAAACAATCTAGTTATCTTTCTCCTCTTCTTGCTGACACGGAGAAACCAAAACATCTAATACCTGGGGGCTTAAATAGGGGAACCTACTTGTGTGACAGTAAGTATTCAAGCCAGGCTATGGCTATTAGCTTTGCCATCTTGCTCACAGCCACCCACATCATTGCACACGTCACTGGTCCTAACTATGGCAGGTAAACATTGCCCTTATAATAATTTGGAAGGACGTTGCAAGGAGGAGACATCATTCGTTTCTACAAGGAAAAAACACTGAACCAGTCCATTTTTTAAGGAATCAAACTACAAATTGAACTCTCCCTCCTGTTTTACCCTCTGTTATCTAACATGATTGAATTAACAATGACACGTTAGGGGCATGGTTACTATGTCGCTGCAGCCGTCTCTTACTCTTACTCTAGGCTGAGTTTAAAATATAATTAACTCGGAGATAATCTCTTGATTAATCTGTCAAAACAAACCTGTTTAGCTCTTATAAAAAAGGGAAATTGCAAAACAATTTTATTTTGATATTTTTTAAAAGAATAAAACAGTATTGTTGTCTCGGTTGGAAATCAAACTTGTTTAGCTGGATCGTGCACCGGGCATGTTTAATAAATTTGATTTGAGATCAAGAAAACTCTTGGTCAAGATTCTCGTCTGACAAAATTATATCGAACTAGATACATTAATTTACATGTGTCCAATTTTGTAAGAAGGTTAATCAGAGACAGAAGTCGTACTTGGATGTATCGACCCACAAAGTTGCTGACATTTCTTCTCTGAGATTTCATAGGACATGAATTAATTAATCTAGTTTTGATAAATTGAGAATAATACCACAGGGAATGCCCATTTTTTATAGTTTGAATCTTGTAGTTTTTTCAAGAGTGATCTAAACCCTAGCTCTTAAATTGCTATTAGAAGGGAAGGGAGTGTCCCTTATATATATATATATATATATATATATATATATATATAACACCATTGGGAAAGACTTGAGAGTTTTTTTAAAAAACCACCAAACCAGCAGTAGGATTTTTTAAACTGAAGATAATAAATTGTAACATTTACAAATCTAATAAGAAACGGTCATATCAAATCTGTTCTTATCCAATACGTGGATTGATTACGTTATTAAACTCTTGTTCAATTTTGAATTGAGTTGTTTCAAGATTTTTTTAGGTTAAAACTATATTATTTTAAAAAATCAAAAAAATAAAACAGATGGTGAATCAGCTTTCATCAAATTCAACATAAAATTCGGTACAAGCCAGGTTAGAAATAGAAGAATTACGAGCCATATAGTATATATGCTTAATTGTTTATCTCTCTCTTCTTCTTTTTTTTATTAACATGAATATCCGGATCAATTTATGTACACCTCAACTAATCTCACATATTCTAAAGTTAATGATCATATAAATTTTTAATAATTATTATATTAATAACGAGATGACTCAAACTTGAGATAAAAAAAAACTCTTCCTTTCAAACTCTTCCCAGTGACCCGTTATTAAATGGTTTTTATCTCTTTTATTCTTATAATATATCCATGTGTCCTTGGATAGTAAAGCAAATGCATTTAATGCTCCATTTGGTTACGAAATAATGTTGTAAAAATGAAGGCTCTGGTTTGGGCACGACGCGGTCAATGTTGATGCGGACCAATCAGTCGAGTTGGAAATGGGTCATTGTCAGGGTACAAGTTGAGACATGGAGTGATGTTATTGATCATTAAAGCCAGCAACACTGTGTATGTGCCGGCTAACAGAGACAGGGGAGAGGGGTGGCTTCATTATTTTCGTCCTTTAAAAATTTTTATTTTTTTATTTTAAATTATTTTTTTAATATTTTTAAATTGATATACCATATCAAAAGTAATTTTTAAAAAATTAAAAATATACTTTTTAAATATATTTTTTAAATAAAAAAAAACTTCGAAAAATAATAGTTGTGCATCCCCTAATTAGTGATTCGATGAATGGTGGGTTCCTATAATTTGAGGGCTTAATAGGATTATTAGTAGCTACGTGGTCATATAATTATGCCTAATCAAGAGATTATTAGCACTAGAATGTGATATGGTTAGTCTAATTATGACGAGCAACGTTGGATGTTATGATTTGTGTATTTTCTAATGTGATATGGTCCTATCATTTTTTTTTTACTTGGCATTACTAAATTATGATTATACATTACTTTTTATGTAAACACTGATTAATAAAGCCATGTTTGGACCATACTGGATTTTATACCGACCAAAGTGACTATAACTCAGGAAAAAAAATTACTTCAAATTATTTTTTTTATATAGTTTTAAATTATTTTGTTGAGTTGATATCAAAAAAAAAATTTAAATAAAAAATATATTATTTTAATACATTTATGAATGAAAGCACTTTGAAAAACAACTGCAATCGCATTACCAAACAGGTTAATCTGAATTATTTTTTTTAAAAGTTAAAATGATATTTTATAGTAAAAAATTAATTTTCTTAAAAAATCAATAGACTAAGAGTGTGTTTGGTATTGCGGTAGCTGTTGTGGTTGTGATTTAAAAAAATTTGTTTTATAAAAAGTACTTTTAGTTGTGGTTCGTTTGAAAAAATAGGTGTTTGGTTAAAACTGTAGTTGAAATTGAGGTTGAAGAAAAAGTAGTTTAATGTGTTTGGTTAAGAATGTTTTTGAAATTGAGGTTATAAAATAATTTAAAAAAATATATATTAATATTGATGGTTTTTAATTTAAATATTGTGGATTTAACTATTGCGGTAACATCATGAAATAAATCATACTTTATATAAAAAAAAAATTATTGTTCTATTAAACTATCTACAATTTCATTACGTACAAAATTCATCCGACAAGAACTACAATTTTCATAATTTTTTAGCGTGTAATAAAATTAGATCAAACTAGTTTTTTTTAAAAAAAAAATGTTAAAAAAATTAACAAAAACAAAACTTAACACACTAAAAAAAAAAAAAAGTGTCCACGCAGTGCAAGAGAATTGCATTGTCCACTATTTTTAAGTGAACAGTGCAATCTCTTGTACTGTTCATGTTAATTGCACAGTTCATTGAACAGTGCAATTAACGTGAACAGTGAAAAAAAATAAGAAATGGCTGCTTTTCTTTTCCTGCGTTGCTAACGCAGAAATTCAGTGGGCCCAGTGAACAGTAAATCAATTTTTTCTAACAGCTGCGAACTGCGTTTTAAATAAAACGCAGCCGCAGCCGCAGAGCCAAACGGGCTCTAAGAGTCTGATTTTATTCCAGATAACAAGACTATGGGCAGATCTAGATTTTTTACCAGGTTAAGCTAAGTTATTTATTACATTTTTCTTTGGCCTAGAGGGGTCCAAATCCTTAGCCTACTATATTAATACATAAAATCCGTCTGAATTTATAACTAATTGTAGAAGCGGTCCATGATTTTTTGAAAGGGAAAGAAATTAGTAGGGAGATCATCACCACACAATATAAATTAATTTTAAAAATTAATAAATCATTAAATAGAATTTGTAAACCAGTGGTCTATGTGTTTCCAACCTTGATTGATTAAAAAATGATTGGGCATGTGAAAACAAATTAAATAGAAGAAGATTCAAGTGAAGGTCTGCCTCACCAAACAGGCTGCCTTTATTGACACGTGTTCAATTCTATAAGCGACAAGATTCGCTTTCAGACCCTGTAAAGAAAGATGTCAGGCTTTGGGGATAACTACAAACGAGTCCTCGGCTGTAATGCGATTGTCAACTAAGTGCCTAAAGTAAAGAATCAGACAATGTTACCCCTAAAAAATCTTTACATTTTTAATCAATGCTGCTCCTAACTAAAAGCCATTAATAGAATTTATTCATTAAAAAAAAACAATCACGTGCACCATTTCTAATAGCAGTTTTAGTGCTATTAAATCTGGTATAGTCAAGTTAATAATCCACTGACCCAAAACCTAACTCAGGTCGGGTTTCGTGTTGAATCGGGTAGGAATTTACCTAGGTTTACTTTTTATATTTTCTTGAAATGATATTATTTTAATTATTTTTTAAAATAAAATTATTGAAATAAAATCATTTTGGGTTGAGTAAGTCAATGTAATTTGACCCACCAATCCACAATTCAGATTACTAGTTGGACTGAATTTTAAAATTATGAACAATGTTTGCAGGAATAAATGAAAGTCATTATCAATATTAAAGTAGAGTAATTCTTGTTTTCTAGACACGCAATTGATAACTTGGCACGTATGATTATTATATTCATCAGCATGCACTTGCTGCTAGTAATTTGATTTACCACAAAAAAAAAAAAAAATATATATATATATAAAATAATAATCAGGATCGGCATGCACAAATTAAAAAGACACGTGGTCTATTGATTTTGTCAGTGCTTTTCAATTATGGATCCAGAGGTGGGAATTTCAATGATACTCTGCTTGCTTGGATATGAGCTCGAGATGGACAGTAAAGGGCAAATATCATAGTCACTGGGGGGCTTATATTTTTATTAACCCCCACCCACCCTCTCTCCGTTAGATATATTTAAGGATATAATAATTATTATTTTTTAAAGTATTTTTATTTACTATCTGTAAAGTGTACTGTATGGCAGCCTTGGGTAAGCATGCCATGTGAGCTCTCACATCTTCAGGGATGATGGGCTCGGTTTTCAGAATTTGACAGCTATGATAATCATTGTATATTGAATTAAACTTTGAAAATATGGCAAATGTAAATGCATGCATCGTAGCTAAATCTCAATTCAAAATTGGCTCCTAGAGGAGTTCGAGACTGTAATGAATAATGTTTTTTTTTAAATGTATTAAAATATATAAAAAAATTATTTTAATGCTTTAAAATTAAAAAAAAATTAATTTAATACGATTTCAAATAAAAAATACTTTTGAAAAGTACATCGTAACATAAACAGATACCATGTTAAATACCCTTAAATTAGACAGCGAGCCAGGATGTAAGAATTACATAAAAAAAAATTCATCCATGTATTTCCTTCAAAAATATATTCAATTTTTACCTGTTCAAATATATTTATTTTCTCCTACAGCGAGGCCCCATGCTCTCTAGAAACAAAACAAATGAACTAAGATAGTTTCTAAAATAATTTAAAAATATATTAAAATAATAATTTAAAATAAAAAATATTTTTTAAAAAACATAATCACATCAAAGAGACAGGTCGGGCCCGTTACTGGCCCCAACCATTCATGGAAAACTCACTCGTACATGCAAAACATGTGTGCAGCCAGTAAGGTGGGGCCGCTCCTGCGAGTCGATTTTTTTTTCCAACGCCAACGACAACCAACAATTTGTGATCTAAAATCCCGTTTGTTTGTTGAAAAATAATTTTTTTAAAAAAATAATTTTTTAAAAAAAGTAAATTTTAGAAAAATAAATTTCAGGAAAATATTTTTTGATATTTAGTAGTGTAATAAAAAACAAGTTAGAAAATATTTTCCAGTGTTTGGTTATGTTATGGAAAATGAGCTGGAAAAAAACTTATTAATGTTTTATTTTTCTCAAGTTTATTAAAATAATAAAAAACAAATCTTACAAATTAAAAAGTTGAATGAGAATGAAATTAAAAAAATATATAATTTCATAAATTATCTCAAATAAAATAAATAATAATCAAAATAATAGAGATCAAATCTAAAAAATTGAAAAAAATAAAAGGTGAATAAATTAAAATAATAATAATTAACATTTCATAAATTATTTCAAATAAAATAAGTAACAATAAAAAAAATGAGGACCAAATTTGATAGATAAAAAATTTCAATAAAAAAATGATAAGAAAAAAACAAATAGCAATTATAAAAATAAGGACCAAAATTAATATAAAAATTAAATTTTAAGAGATGGAATTGAAAAATAAATATTCAAAACAAATTATATATAGCAATCAAAAGTTTGAGGATCAAATTTGATATAATCAGCAAATAATGACATTTCTAAATTTTTCACAACTTCCGGAAAGTGTTTTCCGCCCAAATTTTCTAGGAAAACACTTTCCTGAAAAAACCAAGGCAAATTTTCCTTTGACTGGAAAGTGTTTTCCGTTGACCAACTTTTTTAATGGCAAACAAACACAGGAAAGTTTGGAAAGTGGTTTCCCGGAAACCACTTTCCGGAAAACAAACACAGCCAAAAGGGAAAACATTTTCCTGGAAACCAAACCAAATTTTTCTTTGACTGGAAAATGTTTTCCGTTGACCGGAAAGTGTTTTCCGTTGACCAACTTTCCTAATGGCAAACAAACACAGGAAAGCTTGGAAAGTGGTTTCCCGTTTAGGGAATTCCGGGAAACAAACATGGCCTAGGAGTCCATGCCACATGTAAATGTACCTATGTGGAATTCATTAGTATCCTCAAGCTCGGGGATGGTGGAGTGTCAAATCGGGCCGGCGTCTACATTTCAAGATTGATTTAAAGTTTATCATTACGATTTAAAATATTTTATTTTTAGTAATATATTAAAATAATATTTTTTTATTTTTTAAAAATTATTTTTAAAATTAATATATCAAAACAATTTAAAGATATAAAAAACAAATAAATTTTAGCAAAAACAAAAAAAATTAAATTTTAAAGAAACACAATTTCAACCGCGTTTCTAAGACGCAAAAACCCAAGAAAAACAATGAAAACAAGAAAACAAAAACACCAGAAAAGAGAATCTTTCATTTAAAATGAATGTCAAGATCTTGAGAAGAGGAAGTTGGAGAAGGAAATATATTGTAGCTTGGGATGTGAGAAAGAAGACTATATAGGGAGTATAAATCTTGATGTGATGTGGTAGCCACTGCCACCCTATACATTGTTTATATAACTCGACGGATTTTTTTTTTTTATCCCCTTGCCTCTATCGTTTCCGTGTGAATTCCCTTTTGCCTTTTTCTTTTTCTTTTTCTTTTTTCCATTTTATTTAAGGTTAAATGGTTGGTATCGATGCGCACTAGCTCTTATGTCATTTTCAATTCTCAGCAATTAGTTTTACATGCTTACAAGTGATTAGTTAAGGTTGTTGTGATGATGAAGAATGATATATAATTGAGCTTAAAAGATTATTATCTTCAGAAAGATTAAAGCACTTTTGAAAGTTATTTGATGATGTAAAATAAAGTTCAAATATTCTATGAAAAAGATTTTAGAGTTAGGTAATTGATTAATAAATTAATTCAGATATTTTTATAAATTTTTTTAAGTTAAGGTGATCGATAATTTATATTTGGTAGATTAAGGTGACTTTTGCTATAAAAAATAGTATTTTACAATGAAAATGAAGACTCTTCAATGTTTTAAAAAATATTTAAGAAAACAGTTCTTCAGCATGAACAAACACACCCGGATAATCTGTTTTCTAAAAGCAATGTCATTAGTAAGAAAATTGATAACCATGCACTGTCTTTGTCTATACCGGCTATGCAAGGGATGATCGATCACGACATGTTGGTCGGCAAAAAATCCCAAGTAACTACAGCGTTGTGAAACTCCAAGGCCCTGACATCTCGAGGGGTCCTAGGAGGATGATTAGAAAAGCACAAAATGCATTGTTCAAGCATAATCTTGTCAAGGGACCACTTAATTAAGGAATAAGGACACTTAATTAATTATCCAAAAAAAGGGACAACTTAATTAAGGAATAAGGACATATATAGACACAATCTTCATCTTGAAATCTCTACGGATTAAAATCTTCACCATGCATGTGATCTTCACAGGACTTCTTCAGTTGACGTTTATTTTTAATGGAGGTCAACGAAACTAAACCAGCTTGTCCACGTACCCTACCTTGATATATAGAGCATGATTTCAGGAGCATACTTATATATATATTACTGGAAATCATATCGAATAATGATAGATTATTTCTTATTGTATTTTAGTCGTATAGTATCTTTGCATAATTCAATACAGAGATTTCGATCTCAAATGCTTTGCATAATTTATGGTTTTTAATTATATAATAATCTCAGTGATCAAATTATTATTCCTAGTTTTGGTGTTAATTATAGATCTACTACAAGTATCATGATTATGAAAATCTAGCATTCTTCTTTTCTTTTTAGTCTCGAAAGTAAGATTGTCATGCACATCATGGAACTTTAAAGTTCTAATGTCACTGTCGCCATATTTTGTGAAGAACTCTTCACAGATTTATCTGGGCTGGATCCCCCATTTCCCTACTTCTACATCTATACAAAAAGCCCATCAATATTTCCTCAGCATAATACCGAGCCGCATGTGATAGAATCTCGGGTGAATATCCACTCGGGTATTCATTATGAAATAAAAATTATAATTATTTATCGAAGAATAAATGGATTATATAGAGAAAAAAACTAATTTACGAACACACACACACACACACATCCCATAAGTCTTCGAGTCTTTAGTAGATCAGAGGGAACAATGGCAGACGAAGCACAGAGCAAGTGTTTGTTTATATATATATATTATCATCCATGTAAAACAAACACTTGCTCTGTGCTTCGTCTGCCATTGTTCCCTCTGATCTACTAAAGACTCGAAGACTTATGGGATGTGTGTATATATAAGAGTATCGGGTATTTCCTTATTTAACTAGGATTACGAGGCTTAAGGAAGTCTGTATATCCTTGTTCCGCTAGGATTACAAGACAGGACCACGTGTGTTTATTGATATTTGAATAAAATTTAACCCAAAACTTATTTAAAAACTAAAAATAATAATCTTAGTACTGGCCATATTTTTTTTATCAAATAAGTAATTCGATGAAAAAAGGCAAAGAAAAAAACAGGAAATCTTATCAGCATAACTAATTAATTCTATAGTTAATTGGCCCGCCACAAAAAAGAAGAAGAAAAAAAACCTGTCTCTATTGTTATGTTGGATTGGAGGCCTAGCGCTTAATAATCCATGCAGGTATTTTCATTATTTTTTAAAGTTTTTTTATTTAAAAATATATTAAAATAATATTTTTTATTTTTAAAAATGATTTTTAATATTAATATATTAAAATAATATTAAAAACACCAAAAAAATATTAATTTAAAATAAAAAAATAAAAAATTTTAATTTTCTTAAAAATACTTTTAAAGGGCCTAATGGTGATAATTGCTATTTGCGATCTCACAATGACATTTAATAATGTGATTTCATGCGCCCATGCATAATTATTATTATGGTTATAAAATTTAACATCTTAGATTTTAAATTATTTTTTATCCATATTAATTAATGTTTTTTTTTAATAATTTTTAATATGTTAATATATTTATAATTAAAAATTTTTTATAAAAATATTCTACACCATATTACTAAACATACACTAAATCATTAAAAAAAAAAAACTTTTTTTTATTAAAATAAAGTTTTAAATTTCTTTTTTAAAAATCAAGACTTAAATGAAACGAGTCAACCAAACTAATCTTATAACTATGATTCTTATAACCTTCATGCGAACTTTCCAAAACAATAGATTAAAATGAGACTTTGAATTCTAATGTCGTCGTTTATAGGGGGGTATATCTATCAAAAACCAAGCCACTTGACATCCAAGTAGCGAAGGAAATATATCAGGCATCATTTCAGGACGGGAATGAGATCTGGTTAAAAGACCAAAATACGATTGCATGTTTGTGGTAAGAAACTATTCAACTCTAGGCTAAAGTAAGCTGCACAGCTGTATCTATGGTTTGTGAGCATAATTAAAACCAACGACTTAACAGAAGAACATCGAACTGCTGACATTATTATGCAGACGAGGTAATTCTGGAACTGGAACAGCACCTGGAACAGTAACCCCACCATGGCTAGAAGATGTGTCTGACAAATCATCGAATTTGATAAACTGAGTCATCTGGCTTGCAGCTAAGTGGGCATAGCAAATTGGAGCAACTGCAAGAAATTAATCCACCCAGTGAAAAGAACTTACAAGCATATTTCTACAGTAAAAGAATCAGCAAAGCTGTTAAAAGTTGTAAGAAATTGCTTTTCGGAAAGCTTTGCTTTAGAAAGACGGTAAAGGCCCGAAGGTTGGAGTGCTGCTAAGAGGGAACATGAAAGCCACCACACCGAGTGGTTTAATGTATTACCTACAGATATGGCAGTGGTGCTCCTCTGATACCTGCAAAATTTAAAAAGCTAGACATTACTCGCTGACAAAATTATTGTGCACGCCTTCAGATTGATTGCTATTAAGTCCAGCCAAATTATATCCTCATCAGATAATTGTGTATATAGGCAATTACTTACACATATGACAAGGAGTGCACAAGCTCTTGTAAATCATCTGCAGAAAAACCAAGCTCATCATGTAGAACATGGTAATGAGTAGGCCGAGTCGTTCCCTGTTCGAACAATGAGGTTATTAGCTATGTGATTTCTACCACATAAAACCAAACATTTTTATTCTTTATATGGAGAGAAGAATCAGCGCCGCACAACAATCAAGCTTAAACATTAAGACTCGGCAGGATGAAAAGAAGCAAGTTCAATAAAAGGTTGCTAGAAGCATAGCCACTAGACTGGGATAGAGCAACTTACAATCATCCCAGCATGAGCACACATGTAGAAGTCATTGTTTCTGGGATGGCAAACCTTGTTGTCAATGACAGTACCTGCATGGAAAGAACATCTGCAGTCAGCCTTTTGTTTCTTCTTTCTTTTCCTTTCATTTCAGGTGAACAAACTAGGGATAGTGAACTAACCAGGTGGAACATTATCAGGTGATCCCGACTGGAAGAACTTGGTATGGTGATTTTTCTGGGCAACAATCACCATGAATTTCGGGCACCAGTTCTCATCCAAGAACTTGCAGGCCTGCAAAAAAAATACATGTGTACTTACACCAGAAAATAATCTATTAGAAGTAAACTACTCAAGAACAAGTATATCCGAGATTAGAAAACCTCAATAATTTGTTCAAGTTCAATGTTTAGAACTTGGATGAACTGTGACTCGCTCACTCCATCCCTACACAGGAAAGCAAGTACATTAAACAAGCAAATCATAAATTATCACTAGTGCAAGCCATGCAGCATCAGTAATTGGTTATTAAAATTATAAACTACTTAATCAGTTAAAAAAAATTATCAATTAAAATATGTTTCTCATGTTTACCTATCCAAACCAAAATATATAAAGGACATTTTTCAGAGCTGCCTTCTGAAAGAAGCATAAAGTACCTGAAAATAATTATCTGATCAGGCTTTCTTTTTCCTGAGCTCGAGTAGAAGTCCAGAAGTGACTCCCTGAAAGTTGAGAAAACAACAAATGCATTCCAAAAGTTACCGAAATAAGTAACACCCTAGCTTTCAAGAAATCACAAAAACTGATGATCAACAAGGTCGTCCAAATTTGTGTGTCAGACTATCTCGTCATTGAAAACCCAAACTTAGTTAACACAATGAACGCAAAGAAAATCAAGGATCTTCCAAACCAATCAGTACTAAATGTGAGTTTTTTACTCACCTGATAATGCCCTGATCCTCACGAGTACCAGCAACAGGCTTGAATAGATTTGCAATCATTTCAACCTTCTGTGACTGGGTGCGAACAGAAGCTCTGTAGCGAGAAATTAATGGCCAGTGCCTGGAACTTACCACCTAAAAGTATGCAGTATAAGAAGAGAATTGAAGATTTCGAAAGAGAGAAAAGTGAAAAGAACTTTGAGGTAACATAATTTATCAAGCACAGATAACCAATGGTACGGCGGAAAGAAAAGCAGAGAAAATATTTATTACCGCAGCAATAGATGGCACATCAGAATGACCAGGAGAGCCATGTGATACATCCATCCCAAGTATTAAGGTGGGAAGCTTAGACACCAAAGGTATAGAAGGAGCATGCTCAATTGATAACAAGGAATTCATTCCACCAAGCTGTGGGAAATGAGAGAGAATGACGAGAATTAGATAAGGCATGAAAGCTTGGAGCGAAATCAGACAGAATAGGAGAAAACAAGAAACCTCAAACGGTATAACATTGCAAAATTCTACCTTGGCATTGATTTTCAGTAGCACATTTGTCAGGTACTGATCATTCACCTTTGTAGGTGCAATGCACTGTGTGACGATCCCTAAATCAGAAAGATTTTTCCTTTTCCATGGACCTTAATTTGCAGCAGTATATATTAATTAGAAACAATCTCGAGGTATCTAATTAGGGCATGAATAGGAAGCGGGTGAAGAAAGCAAGCAGCACAACCATAAATGTCAGAGTTCTTCCTCTCTGGAAGAATACACAACAGAAATTGTGGCGGCCCTGGAAGCTTAGACTTAATGGCCTCGAACATTCTCTCCACTCTTACAGGAGCAGATTCTCGCCTAAACTGGGGACTCTCTTCAAATACCTCAAATGGATTACTTATGCTCTGCAAAAATAGAAAGGTTAATGTGGATCAATTTGCAATGATGAAATCGATTTCATATTATTAAATGCAGAAACACTCACAATGCCTTTCATGTCTCCACACTTTATCAAGTTATTGCACAGATAACGTATGTCACAACGTGCAGAGAAGTTTACTATAGCCCATTTTTCAATCTTCACTGGATCCACTAGTTTCTGAGATACACAATCAAAGTTCATACATACACCATTTATTAAACATGAATGATTAAAGAAAAACAAAGTTTAAACAGCACCTTGTTGTTGAAATTCCATCTCCCATTTCGAGGGAAGAAGTCCTCTCCATTTCCCACTTTTAACTGTAAAAAAGACAGTGTGCCCGCAGTGTAAATTAGAAGAAAGAAACCAACTCCTAATTCATCAGATGTCCAAATGTATATATAACAAGGAAAAGGAAAATAAGGGCAAGCTGGGTTTGGTATTTACCCTGGGAGCAGATAAAACACGACCTTCAACTTGAGTAAACTGAGCACTAATTGAAATTCCAGAAGAACGAAGCATTGGATCAGCATCATAATTGCTGCTTCTCAAAGCCTACCAAAAAAGGCATTTGTGATTAGAAATCTGAAAAAAATGAAAATAAAGCTACAGGCTTAGATTAACATTTGCTGGACAGTACTTACATCAGTCAAAGATCTCATCCGCTCTTGGGGCTTCTGCCGTGATTTCTCCACAAGGGAAGCCCTTTGCAGGCTGGACAACGCTTTGGTGTAGCGTTGTAACGAAACCAGATTGCACAGCTGCATATATGGGAACCAAACAATAAGGCGCAGGCATGTCATTCACCATTTGAATTACTAAGAGGCTCCAGAAACATCACCTCAAGAGGAAAATACGATGGGCGCTTTGGTTTCCCAACATTAATGCACGGGAAATCAGCTGAATACTGCAATCCCATGTTGCGATGATTGACAAAGTAATCATAAACCGTAACCTCAATAGTTTGCACTTCACCATCCCCGTCCCGTCCACTTCTTTGGTTTAGCGAGAAACTAAACGATTTACACAAGTTTATTGAGCACATGACAGCACGATTTCGAAATACTAAAAGTTAATGCATCAAGTCCATAATAATAAAGCAACATATAAGGAACTCACGTTTGCTCTCTGCAGGATTTTTCAGTCAATCCAGTGATTTTGTACTCAGTGTTGGAGTGATTAGTTTTAATCCTCAAATTTTTAAGCATCCTCTTAGCCTGGCATTTAACCCATGAATGAACGAATTTGCAGTAGCGCTTTAACAATAACTCAAAATCAACATGGAAAGTCAAAGTTGGCTACCTTTGTCCAGTCAATATGGTAAGGATCTCGAACATTCTGATTCATGATTAGGAAGTCCACTACTGGTCCAGGTTTAACTATCATGGTGGTTGATACATCTGTGCACAAAAACAATAAGTATGGCCTTCTAAATGACCGAATAATAATTCCTAGATTTCTACTAACCAATATTCAGGGATAGGCCATCCTGGGCAGCTCGAAAACTTGAATGAAAACCACGGCATCCCATGACACCACCTCCCAACTCAACGAAGTTTCTTGGATTATTATGGAAAAACGACTGTCGGACCAACAGGCAACCCCTGCATAGAGTGAAAACCAAATCAGATACAGAAAGAAGTTGAGCAACGGAAAACCACCAGAAGAGGAGGAATGGAACTCACTGCCTTGCTGCATTCTGTCTTAGCACAATGTCTAGAACTCTGACAGCTTCTTGAAAATGCTCAGATTCTTGACCCTGCAGAACAGCTGCAATTGCTTGAACTGGAATTTTAGTTGCGTAGCTGATTTGTACTTTAATCGTTTTGGAGTGGTAGGGCCGCTTCCTTCGCTTTTGATCACTTTCACTGGGGCTGCCATTACCCCTGGAACTGTCGTTATCTCCACCTCTATTTACAAACCTCACACGGTCAATTACTTGCACATGAAGAAAGATAAATCATAATAAAAATGAACAATACAAACTGATTAATTAACACTCATTTTACCTGGTTAAGGAGACATCTTCCAACACAACAGTGAATTCCAGCTTGTTGTGTGGAAGAGAACCAGTCGTAAACAGGGTCTTCTCCCCGTCATAAGCAAGCTGCTTACCTTCCAGCTCAGAATCATAGGTCTCCTGGACTTTGTCCATAACCTTTCTTCCGATTCCCTTTCCATCGGTCGGGTGGCCATCTTCATAAAATAGAGCAACCTAACACAACATTAAACATAAATAAAAAAAAATCATTTTGCTCAATAAATAGGAAACAAAGGGGGAAAACAAATTGCAAGTGAAAAAAAAATACACTGTATTGGTAGAAGTGGTCATTTGACTTGGGCACTGCCACTTTGAAATGGTTAGTTAGTAGTTGTATTCTCTGTCCTTTAGCTCCGTAGCCACGGCGAGCCATGGGAACTCGTTTTGGGGTTGCTGCTTTCTTTGTTTGTTCACAAGTTGGACCCAATTCTGTTTTCACCACGTCAGCAGGAATTATAGCCGGAGGTGGTGGCAAATCTTTCCGTGAATCTGAAGACTCCATTTTCTGATAACTGATAAATCAAAAACACAATTGACTTCGACCATACAACAGTTAAATAACCATATCAACAATCATTATTAACTAACAGTACTACTATGTAAGACAGTACATTATTAACAACTGAGCATAGATTCTATGTAAAAAACAGTGTTATACGAAAATAAAAAAAGAAAAATAGAAAGAAAAAAAACAGAGCAAAATAGAAAGTTCTATTAACATAGACATTAATCGAAAAAAAATAGAAAATAAATGAAATAAGGAACTAGAAAACACACAAACGCGGGGGTAATTTTTTTATTTTTTATTTTTTTGAAGAAGAAAAGCATGAAACAGAGCTTTTAGATTTAAAACACTCTTCAAAATCTCTAAGAAAATATCTCGAAAATGACTTTTGAGCAGGCAAAAACGCAAAACCAATACATAAACAATACTAAAAAACGCTTTTACAAATCTATAAAAAGAAGAAAATACCTAGAATAACAAATGACGGACCATAAAAACACGGAAAAAGACATTTAAAAAGAAAATAACCGAAACAGTATAAAATCGAAAGAAATTTAAAAAATCTGTCGAAAACGAAAAAACCGCTTCGTAAATCACTTCACTGAACAACAGAATATATCTCAGAAATATATTAAAAAAAAAACATAAAATAAGAGAAAAACAACGGAGCCTAAACGCAGAAACGAAGATCACTCAAAAAACAACCATGCATACTCAAACGCACAGAGAAATCACTACAGAGACACAAAAACTTGCAAAAAAGCACGGATCTCCCAAAACAGAGGCATTGAGCGAGCAATGTAGATCGCGCGCAAGGACTACAGCGGCATGAAAGAAGAAGTAGCGTTACACACTACAAGATATATATATACCTTGAGCGTGACAAAAACGATGGAGCGCGCGAGGCTGATTTTGCTGTGGCTAGAGAGAGACGAGGCGAGACCCTAGCGTACTTGGCTTGCTACTCGTTTTTTTTTTTTTTAATATATTATTTGGATTTTTAGAGGGTTGGACTCTGCTCAAACTCAGACTCTTTTAAGAGACGGGAAGAGACGCCAGTCTGCTGCTAGGAGTGTTATAGTAGCCTCCGAAAGGGAAGGCCAACTGGCAGGAGGACATTTTTGGATGCCTATTTTGCCACCTTGTTTCTCTTTATTGTAGTATTAAATGAAGGTTAGGAAGGTCAGTTTGTTTAGTGTTTTGAGAAGTTGAAGGGCCTGCTGTCCTTTTACTTGTATGGGAAGTTTTCCCCTTTTTGGAAGAGTATTTTCTTTTTCCATATAAATCAAACTTGAAAATAGGGGAATTAATGAAAGCACAATTTCTTCCATAAACAAAATTCCCTTCGAGTATAGCCTTACTATCAATTTATTAAATCAAGTGAGATTTCATCAACACACATTTACACTTTTTTTTTCTTTTTTTTCTTTTTATGTTTGTTTTTTTAAAATAAATCCACTTCTTAATTAATAAAAATTTGGTGTTGATTGCCTTTTCAAAATATTTTTTGTTTAAAAATATATTGATATAATATTTTTTATTTTTTAAAATTTATTTTTAATATCAACACATTAAAAAAATACATGAAAACACCAAAAACAATTAATTTAAAGTAAATAAAAAATAAAAAATTAATTTTTTTTAAAAACACTTTTAAAATGCTAAAAAAACATTGTTACGTGTTACCTTATTTAGCACCAACAAATGCTAATACATAATTAAACAAACAAAACCAAAGCTGGAGAGGGGAGAAGCATGGCCAGCTTTATACACAGCAAACTGTTTATTGCCAAATTGCTGATTCCTGGAGCTTGCTGCCAAGAATCTTGTAAGCCTTCTTGGTTATATACCCTAGGAGGAGGAGTAGCATTTCACGACATAACTTGAGTTGATACGCAACTTGATTGTGCAACTAAATCCGATCTTTTAGATAAAACAACTGACCCAAGTTATCCTCCTCGTAACTCAAACCCTAAAAAGAATTAGAAGAATTAGACCTGTGTTATTAAATAAATATATATTTTTTTAAAAAATCAATTATTAACTTATACACATGAATTTTTAAAATTAACAGTAAAGTTTTAATTTAAATACACTACCTAAAATATTAAAAAATAAATTTAAAAATATATAAAATTAAAGTGAAAGTAAAAATAAACTTATTAGTGAAGTTACATCCTTCGATATTTTGTGGAATATAATTAATGAATAACCGAATCTGAATCGATATTGTAACAACCCCTCAACCAGAATAAAATAACAATCTCATGTCAATTGGAAAACAAAGTAATTAAATTTTTTCTTCTCTCAATTCCTTCTTCCTTCACTTGATTCTTCCTTATATTAGTATTTTATAAGTTAGATTTTGTAAGTTTACAAGGTTATTCTCACTTTTTTTTTTCTTGATTATTTTTTATCTCTTTCTCGCATTTTCTTTTCTTTCTTTGCCTATAAAAGAAAAAAAGAGCTGATTCATTTTATTTTTTAATAGCAAATAACCATTTTACTCTTAATGAGTAGTTTTGCTTTTATTTGATGGTTTTTTTATTAACACTACCATGTTTCGTTCATCTTAAAATTTTAATCAGATTTTATTCAATATATTTTAAGATCTTTCGTAAAATTTCAGCTCAACATGATGGTCGGATTGAAAATTACATCCAATAACGTCAAACTGGTCAAATTATGTTTTTTCATCAAATTTCTGAATTTCTCCAAAAATTCTGAAATTTTAACCCAAGCTAAAGTATCATATTAGAAGGCTCCACATAAATTTTTAGATTTTTTTAATATCTCAATCGAGAATTACAAATTTGTTTTATATAAAACTAGTCAAAAAATATTAATAAAATCTTGACCTTGGCTATAGCCCACCCAAGCATTTATACCATCCCTCCGCCCTTGCTTCTAGGTAAGATCTTATGAATGATTTCATGTAACTATTAACACTTCATAATAGTAGTTATCAATGGCAACATGGCTAAGTAATGGCTTTGATTTTTTCATGTTTTTGTAACAGAACTGCCGTCTGCTTTCAATGATATTGGTAATAAAATTCCATAGTTTGTGAGACAGTGATATTGTGGTGAAGACTAATAATCTATTGTCCATAGTTTATGTGAGGCCGATGTGATTCCTATATGCAGATTAATGTGACAAGAAGTTTCTACATTCCCAGACATTGAGTATAAATCACAATCTCCGTAGAGTATATGATAATGGATCTGGTCATTTTCTAGCATCGCTCAAAAACTTGCTTCCTCGGTCATTGGTCGCCTCAAGAAATATCGCAAACTGTTACCGAGAACCTGCCAAGGTTCATAAAGCAACATGTTCATACAGAGAACACAAGAGTAACATCAACAACAGACCGAGGAAGTAGACTTCGATATTTCATACCAGTTGCAGAGGCTTGCTGATGGCTTTACCCTTGTAGCTGACATGAAACTTTGCCTTGGCCAACAACCCCTGGGTGCCGAAGTAAGAAGTAAGAAACATCGGTGTGATTGTTATGCTAAGGATATTGTGTTTCAAAATATGAGAAAGATATAAAGGAAAGGAAATCCAAAGGCGCAGAATATATGCAGATGAATTATCACCTCGGTGTCAAATTCTCCTGATTCAACGGAAATGTTAATGTCAGTGATATTCTTTACAAGATCCACCAGTAATCCTGGTCGATCAGCTGTCTCCACTAAAAACAAGCTGCCACAGAAATACAGTCAACCCTTTAGTAATTACTGTTCACATGCTAAACACTAGAAACAGAAGGTTATTATTCTTGAAGGAGACAAGTTTTTTCCAACTTATGACAGTGTAATCCACAATAAAAACTTGATAGAATCGCTTTGAGAGCATTGTGATAAGAAAAATGTGTATCTGGACAGTATTGAAGAAATCAAAGCACAAGTTACCTTCGGTCAGGACCATCATCTTTGACTTTTATATGGGTTGCTATATCCACATCAACCTGAGGAATTGCAGAATAACAAAATTTTGAGCTTAGATCAATAACTTGGGGACTTAAATCTTCTCTGAATAATTCATAGATGAATAGTTTAACATTCTCCCCTTAGGACATCGGTTTCAATGAGAAAGAGAGTTGGAGACGGGTAAACACAAATAACATCCATCCTATGGGGACTATGACACCCTTACCTCACTTTTAAGAGTTTGCAGGAAAATGTTTTACTATAGAGAAAAGCCAACAAATTTAGAATTTAATAACTTATTAAGACGGGATAAACAAAGAGAAACCTGTTTTGGTTGCTCTACTCCAAAGGCAATTCCCATTGCTAACTGTGAACTTGATTCCTGTTTGACAGTCGTTTGGTTACACATATAAGGAGATGCACATCTGACAACTGACCTTCTTTAATGATATTTAAAGAGCATAAATGCACATCCAACAATGATTACCGGGTGATACTGAAGCAAATTGTTTATGATTGTCAAACGAATGGCCTCCAGCAGCTCTGGGTCATCAACTTTTCTACCAGTACTACTGAAAAAAAGCTCCATTGCTAGAGGCAGTCAGATTTGCTGTAAAAAGATACTGTAATAACAGAATCATATGGCCCATCAGAAACAAAATTATAAAAAACATTATTTCAGAAACTCGTTTGTTCGATCCATGAATTTCATCTCATGGAATATCTCTGATCTTCTGGTTGTTAGTGTACTTTGGCAGCATTGTCATGTATGGACACAAGTAACTTCCTCTGTAAGTATTATTGACGGTCACCTTTCCTTTATTTAAGAGAGAGACTACGGATGGTTTGGAAATAAAACAAAGGGATCCATGTCTTCAAGGAAGATATGGAACAACACTTTTGAGCACAGAAAATGTTGCATTATAACATTTAATTTCCTGTTATAAAGTTCGTAGCACAATTAATCTATCCTTCATTCCTGTACAAAATTGAACGACAAACCAATTATACTGACTTGGTAGGAGAATTCAAGAATAGCAGAGAGAAGGAATACTGACAAAAAAAATAAATCCAACTTTTGTAAACAAGTGAATTCTCAAACCTTATACATAAAATGTAGGATGTAACTTACGATTTAGTGATGGCAAATGTGTTGTGCTTCCCGGAAGAATCCAAAAAGACATTAGCCTTAACAACATTCAGCCCGAGGTTTTTAAGCGCATTCATCTGTAAGGCATTTAATCATAGATTGCTCACAATTGTCTGTATATGCTAACTAGAAGGCAACGATAAGTTGTTCAGAACAACAGAGTTTCAAAATCAGTTAAATCTGGAGATCCTAAATAAATATGTCAACAGCAAAAGAAAGACAAATCTGATGACTATCTCAGCTAGTATAGGACTCCATACCGTATCCAGAAGAGCACCAAGGCGATCTCCGAAGGTTATTTCCACCACAGTAGCGTCTGGATCAGAGTCTTGGTCAATTATAACTTTCGGAGTTGGAATTGCATCAGTCTCATTTTGACTTCCATCCTGTTTAAAACACCATTTCCTCTATTTAGTAAATAAGAAGAACTTGCAAGTTCATATGCACTAAAATCCTATAAAAACAGCAAAAGCCGCCCCACACCTCAACGGTTGGAGCCGATGAAGCTTGCACAATAATTATTGTCCTGGAAGATGACAATCTGGCAACAATCATATATGGTTAGAAGAAAGTATAATGACAATACAGAATGATGAGGTGAAAATGTATTTTTATTCATGGAATGCTTGTATAATGATGTAAAACTTGTGCTCATTGTCATGGGGTGCTAAACTGTATTCCAAAAAATGCTTCTCTATTTCACTGATTAGAGAGAGGCTTTCAGATCCGCAACAATGTTTAGCAGCTATCTTGTAGCAGACGAGTCCTTATGCAGCTATTCCTCATATTAATGAGCCATTAGGGGGGTTGAGACAACTGAAATTAAGTATTTAGTAGTAATTTCAAGCGTGGAAGCTTTGATAAAAACATGAAAAGGGCAAATCTAGCTACCATTGTTATTAGTAGCAGGGGATTCAGGAGTTGGCATTTAGATGAGGTATGGATGGTGCATCCTCTGGCCAGTCCTTAAACCACTAGAAAAGTTAATTAACTTGACATGGAGAGAGAATTATCCAACAAAAAAAGAGTAAATCGGTCACATTTAAATGGGTTATTGTTGTTTTCAACACTCACTCAAGTTCTTAATCAAATCCAACAGAACCATAGAAATCATCCTAAGATCTTTATTCAATAAAGATTCAAACTTGAATGTTAAAGCTGAAGCAGTCGTATTCACAGCCAAACATTACTACACAAACACCTAAAAAGAGGGAACAATGTCTGAAAGTAAGCATACCTTCTTCGTTCCTTGCATAAAAAAGGAAGCTGTGTAGGAGCCAAGCCAAAACACAAGGGATTTTCAACCACTTTAACATTACTAAAGTGAAATCGAAGATTAGCAAAAGCCAAGGACACAGCCATTTCGATCTTTCTCTTTCTCTTTCTTTCAAGAACTAACCTGTATTTCCAGCAACAACTAAAGACAAGAAACAAAAGAAGAACAAGAACCCAAATGAAAGAACATCACTAATTCCAAGAAAGACAAGGAGAGGACTTGAGAAGGAAGGAGAAGTGTAGTAGTTCTTGTAATATCCGCCATGAGAAAGAAAATGAGCATTTAATATAATATCCTATCTCTTTATCTTTCTCTCCCTGTGTTTCTTTCTTGCAATTTATCTCTAACGTCCATTCCTCATCTGATCTTCATTTCTTTGTTTTTATTTTTATTATTTTTATTTTTTTACTTCTATATTTCTTTTTATTCATGAATAAATATACTTTTTATTTATTTATTAAAAACTGTTTTTTTTTAATCCTCCATTTGGGACCATGGGGACAGTCTAACAATAGAGACATGTTTGGTTAAGATACCTCTCTCTGTCTTCATCGAAGGGCTCTCTTTTACCCAGAAAAGCAAAAGATAACCAAACGAGTGTTGTGGCTTTGAATTTATTGCAAGATATTTTCACCTGGAAGCTTTTTCTTATGGGGCCCTCTTGAAGTTAGAAGAGCTAAAATCTGGACCATTTATGAGCTGCCAAGTGTGGATATAATTGAAATCGGAAGGCAGCACTCTAGAGTTCCTTACATTATTGAATTCATTAAAGTTTCGGTTTTTGTCCTATTGGGATTTTGCCTTTGATGGATAATAGCACTCTAGCATGATCCATGATCCATGATCCATGGTTAATGCCTTTCTCAAGCACTGGAATATCAAGCGCAAATGATTGGGCTGATTACATAATGGGTTCCTACAAAGGATTCCAATAAGCTAAGTTCTCTTTGCGCAAATTCAAAATCGGCATCAAGACTCGTGCGTTTCTATTATGACCACTTTTTTTTCTTTTGATTTTTTTTGGTCTACTAGCTTGACCATAGTTAAAAATGACATATACATGGCAACTGTCCAAGCAATGATATTCTTCTAAAAAGAAAAAAATATTTAATATTCTCATTATACAAGTCTCAGTCGTCAGTAAGAACTTGGAAGAAAGGCAAACCCAAAAAGAAATGAAAAGGGGGCTACATGATCATTATCCAGCAATCATCTAGGCAACAAAATCCCTTGGGTACAAGGTAAGGTGTGTTTCTACTGCTATGAGCAAGGTAAAGGTAAAGCAATCATCTTCTTTATCCAGGTTCCAACCTGCAGGAAGGGTCCATTCAAGCATTCCCATGAACTTAATAACCCTTGTTTCCTCGGATTCTAGCTCTCATGTCAACCTGAAAAAACACAGAATATGACTTGTCAATAGAAGGGAACTTTGTAAACATTTAACGGATTCAAAACTGTTTCTTTTCATGATAATTTTAAGTGATTTCTTCTTGATGCTCTTATTCACCTGAAAGTTTATCTTCAAATTAGAAATCACTAGTAAAAACAGAAGCTTTATTCATCTTCATTCACTTTTGGTAATTCCCATACACCGCATATAGGAATGCATATGGATGCATAATGTGTAGAGGCATGGTCAGGCACAGACTGACACAGAAAATCGAATTGCTCTTGGAGCTAAAAGGAATACAGTCTCGTTGCAAAGTGCAGAATAGAAGAGCATACATTTACTTAGTTAAGGAACTAGGATTAGAACACAGTTCTTTTAAAGTCAGAGATGTGGGGGGTTGTAGATTACTCTGAATCAGAATTTTCAGTCTCGGCACCACTGCTTTGCATCAACCTGTGATGTGGAATATGCAACTAACTAATCTAACAGCATAGACAAACTATGGCGGGCTATGTAATAATGATCTAATAACTAACAAAGACATTTTCATCATTGCCAAACAAGTGTCCTTGTGATAGATAGCATTAGTTTTGTTAAAAGAATCAGCGCAGCCTATGAAACAATCATGGAAATTTAATTGTCTTGCCACGGCCTATGAAACAATCATGGAAACTTAATTGTCTTGCATTCTTTCATTTCCAGATTATAGGGCCTAGCAAACCTTAAACCTTATATAATGCGTGTATTAGACCTTCAAAAGGCTCTCCATTGACTTACAGCATCAAGTTCTTTAACTTTCAGCCAATTATTACCATCGAGATTCAACCTTTTTTCACCCCGGTTCAAGTTAGAGTCCAAACCTAATGAAGCCCAAAACGCATAGAACTTTCAATTCTCACCCACCATCTAGTGAATGAAGAAATTAATGAGAACTAATTGGTTTTTACAATCTTGTCTAACAAACTCTCACTATGAACCAAGGATGAAAACAAGGAATAATTCATATAGTGTATAATTTAACTTCACTTGGTTGATGAATAACCAGGAGGAGTTTTATTGGAAATCCATAAAAGGTCTCATTTGATGTAGTTATATGCATTCAATTATCTTCACAATAAACCAAAATAAACCACGTGGATCTTCACCTTTATGATGTTCAAAACAAGAACTTGAACTCGAAATTACTGTTTCCTTTACTCAGAGGTCCCCTGTAACTCCAATCTATTGAGACTTTAATTGCACAGTGATGCTAGAACTCCAGGTCCAACAAATATATGCAAACTAAACCCATAATTCGATCCAACATTGGTCAAAATCAAATTATTACTCATCGCAACCAAAGCACAAAGAAAAATAAAAGTTGTCAAGAAAAGAGAAAAGAAAACTTGAAAAAACCCACAAACTAGAAAACAGAAAGAAATCAAATGGAATAAAAAGCAAGAGAGAAATAAGATCATGCCTGGCCTCTCTTGCAATTGAAATAAGTTTCTCTAAGTCCCACACACTCACTTGGTATGGAAGGGCTCTTCTCTCCTGCACAGTCTTTATATGATCGATTCTCAATCTACATACATAAAGCAAAAACATGAATCTCAAAAGGACTGAATTAGACCAATGAGAGACCTTTAACAATAAAAACACCATCTTGGTAAAGAATGCAGTACCTTAATACAATCAGATTCACTGAGACACTTGACCAGTTCCATTGCAAGTCCCTTGCAAGACTTTGACATTTCCACTCCTCCTAAAAAACCTAAAAAGATAAGTACTTCAAAATAATTGCTTTAAAATATCAAGATTCCTGCATTTGTGTTTAAGCTTAAGATTTTCAATTCTTAGAAAAAATTATTAGCAGTAGTTTCATTGAGGCATTGTTTCAAACAGGTTAAGAGTGCTAACTCAGAAACGTGAAACGAAGCAAGAGATTCATAATTTTTGGAGCTGAATCTACCTCAAATGATGCTTGAAGCCTACGACTGTAAAAAGCCAAGTATAGAGTGAAGAGAGGGTGAGATTTCTGAAGCCAAACCTTGGCGATTTGCGCCAGTGATTATCGATGGGGGAAATGAACAGAGAGAAGGAGAAAAATTCTCGCGTTATGGAAAATATTTGTTTCTTATTGTACATATTAAATTACGTTTAAGCCGATGAGTAAATTACACTTTAGTTACTTTAGTTTAATAAAGTTTTTAATTTGATCCATTTTCTAGAGCTGAGCATAAATTCCTTGAAATCGTCCAAATCTCCCTTTTTAAATGCATTTTTGGTTTGTTTTAAACGGTAAGATTAAAAGACTTGATGACTGTTAGTATATATAACCAATTCATGCATGGATTTGTGGTTTTAGATTATTTTAATCATCAGTTCTTGAATTTTATTCTATCTATTAGAGTTTAGAACAAGATAATCGAAGAACTCGAGACAATTTTTCAAACATAAACTCATCAGTTCAAGTGTATTTTTTTTATAACCAAGTATTTTATAAAAAATATTACGAAGAACAGAAAATTCGACCAAGCACAAAAGCCAAGACCTGGTTATACTTCATCACACAGTGTTAAACCTGAACCAGGCCCGTCCGAGGATGAAATAGGGACCAAACGAACCTGTTGAGTAAGATAAAATAACCTTCTTTACTGTCCTTCAATGCAAAGGAATCGCATGATCAGAACTAATAAAATGGAGGAGCTGATGAGAGTCTTTAGCTGGATTGTGTAACGAAAAGAAGGCAAAACAAGAAAGGATTATAATTCATAGGGCCACTGAGTTCAAGCCAACTCCCTTATTATGCCTGGTATTTCAGCTAGAAATTGACTACAACAGAAGTGGCATGTGACCTTATTCAAACTTTAATTATATATACAAAGGGAGAAAAATTCTACCAAATTAACAATACTTTAAAAGGCGTGAGTACTGAAAGTACTGTAGTTTTTTTCATGTTACATGTTTTTTTTTTTTTTTTCCGTTTCCCCCCCCTTTTTTTTTTTTTGAGATTTACATGTTTTTTTTCTTTTTTTCCCAAGATTATTTTCTTCTTTTTTTTTATTTCTTTTATTCTTTTTTGTTTTTGTATTTTTTTTAAAAATTATCTTTTTTAATTTTTTTTAATATGGAACTGGTTGAAAATTTAATTCTGTAGTTTAAAAAAAATATTATGAATTACTATAATGTTTTCCTACATGATTTTTTTTTATGAATTTTTATGATTTTTTTTTTAAATGGTCTTTGTTAATTTTTCTTTGTAATTTTTTTCTTTAAAATACTGTAAATTGTTACAATGTTTCCCCACATGGTTTTTGTTTTGCTACAGTGTTTCCCCACATGTTTTTTTCCAAAATTATCTTTGTTGATTTTTTTTTAATATTAAGCTGGTTGAGAATTCAGCTTTAACTTTCCCCACATGTTTTTTTTCATTTTTTTTTTTTGCTTTTTTTTTCCAAAATTGTCTTCTTCTTCTTCTTCTTCTTCTTTTCAATTTTTTATGTTTTTTTTTAGAATTGTTTTTGTTGATTTTATTTTTTTAATATGGAGCTAGTTAAAAATTTAGCTTTGTATTTTTTATTTATTTAAAACATTGTAGATTGCTATAGTATTTCCCCACATGATTTTTTTTTGTTATGATTTTTGTTTATATATTTTTATGATTTTTTTTTCAAAATTATCTGTGGATTGTTACAGTGTTCTCCCACATGATTTTTTTTGTTATGATTTTTGTCAAAATTATCTTTATCGATTTTATTATTTTTAATATTGAACTAGTTGAGAATTACAACTGTAGATTTCCTCATAAAACACTATAAATTATTACAGTATTTCCCTGCATTTTTTTTCCTTTTGTTTTTTTTGTTATGATTTTTTCCAAAATTTTCTTTGTTTATTTTATTTTTTAAATATTAATCTGGTTAAGAATTTAGTTTTGTAGTTTTTTCCTTGAAAACATTGTGGATTGCAATAATTTTTCTCTATATAATTTTTTTATTTATTTTTTCTATAAATTTACGACAACGCACAAATATACAACAAGCCCACGGCATGGCATGGCATCTAGTTGTTATCTAGATTCTGTGATTTTGCATGAAAGATAAAAGGTTTTCTCACAAGTACAGTGTCTGTTGGTTTCAACTTTCAAATTCTGAAAAATAACCGCAAAACATAAATGACAATCTTTATTAAACAAGTATTTAGCAATTAACATTTAGAAGTGTTAAGAATACAAGTAGATCAGGAAATCACATGCTCTTCCGCATCACCTTGTTACTCTGTAACCCTGCATATTGGAACACCAAGACATCAATTTCACATAGGAAAAAAAAGGGCCTACGATGATTGAAGCATGCATTTAAAAAAATAGCATGTCCAAATTACTTTCTTCTCTTTTTTATTATGTCCTTTCCTTTTTCTCTTCGCAGCTGTGCCTGTTTTGCTGAAAAATAACAAAGAAGAACAAACAAACAAACCTTGACTCGTTTCAACAGATCTTTAGCCTTGGGATCTTTGCTAAAATGATCGCGTACAGGCTGCAAAAAATGTAGTATTTAATTAGCTTGCTGAGCGAGTTAGGATAGAGTAATTTCAAGTAATTATACATTATACAGCATCAACAAACTACAGGTTGTGTTTTTAACTGTTATGGACACTCAAGATCCTCCAAGAGTAACAGTGATGTAATACAGAGGAAGGCAAGGCACAAATCTGACTTAAAAGTTCTGGTCAAGAATAATCAGGACATAATCTTAAGAAAAAAAAAAAAAAAAAGAGTTGTCTGCCATGTGAATCCACTTTCTCCCATTCAAGTCCCCTGAAGTGAGGTTTACCTGCAGTATTGTATTCAACGCTTTCGCAAGAGCTGGTTTCAGGTCACCCGGATGTAATCCACCACTTTCATAGTCAGCTACCAGTTCTTCAAAGCTTTTGTAGACCCTACATTAATATATAAACCGGGTACATAAAAGAGTTAGCTCATGCAGGAAAATAATTGTCATATTCATCAATACAAAAGAGTTAACTCACACGATTACTATATAAAAACAAAAACAAAAGAGTTAACTGTTTAAAAAAGCATGAAGTGACACTAATGAAGTTTCCAACATTCAAGAAATAAAAGAACAAGGACAATAAATGCAAGAACTTGCTGAGATGCACTCTTCCTGAAAAACAAAAACAAATAGAAATGAAGCAATGAGAAGATAAGAGAACTTACTTCTCTCCACCATTTTCTGGATTGCTTTCCACCTTGAACTCATGGAACCATGGGAAGATAATGTATTTAATGTATTCCAGACAAGGATTGCCCTCGGCAATTTGGGGGGGGGGGGCAATATGCCTTCTTTATCTTAGTTTTCACCTCTGCCTATGACACAGTAATAATAAAAAAAAAGGCATAAAAAGTAAAAGTTAACTATGCACTGCTGCAATTTGCAGGGAATCTTTATATTTTCAGGCATGCAAATTCACTGACATTGCAACTTCTCTTAAATTCTCCATACATAAAACCAGAGCATACCTCTTCATCCTCCATGAAGATGGAGGAAGATGGATCACTTTTTGACATCTTTTCTTGCCCTTGCTGTAAACCAGGTAGCATGTCTGCATTCATGAAATGTGGAGTCAAACGTACTTTATTTAAGAAGCTAAATAATATCATCACACAAGTTTTGAATAGAGAAATTAGGAGCATACGATGAGATAAAATGATAGGCTTGTTTTTCCTCTTTATGTCATCACAGTATTCTCTTGCAAGGACGTTCACTTTCCGTTGATCCATCCCCAATTGACAAATGTCAGCCTGTTGAGAATTTTGGAGAGGTAGGAGCATATGATGACAAATGTCATTTGAAAGTGATTTTTGGAGAATTTTGCACGTAAGAATACGAGAAATTGGTTCAATATTTACAACTATAAGCACAAGCACCTTAAGAAAAAAATGTCATCACACATGCCCAGATTGAAGAAATTGATTAAAACAAAATTCCAAACTCAGATTTACAACTGCAAGCACAAGTACCTTGAGGAAAAATATGTCTGCACATTGCATGCATGGGTAGAAAATCTGGGCTGCCGTTAGCTCATCCTGCTCACTACGGCCCATGATTTGAACACATCTAAGGACCAAAATGCAACCTTTTATTAGTTCCCTATAGAATCACGGACTATGGAAGCATCCAATTTTCAAGCTCTATCAAGTACCTCATTATCCTAGGAAGCTTGTTCCTGCGAGCTATATCCATAACAAGAGGCCAGTATTCATGAGCCCTGGAGTTGATTTCGTCGGAAGACCACAAAAACTCGACTTTATCTCCATCAATATCCATCCCAACTGCCTTCCATATCTCAATAAGATATTCTCCCACTGTTTTAATTTTCTTCAAGTCTCCTCCCATTTTGTTATTTAGTTGCGCAAACCAGTCAGCAATCCAAATTTTCACTTTGCAACCAGCTTTAGTCAGCTTGTTGACATTTATTGTCTTCATAACTCCCTGTTCAACAACAGTAAAAGCACACATATAAAAACTAGACTGAACAAAAGCTCTAAACATAAGCTTCAAGGCATAAACTGAGTCAAGTGACGGAACCAAGGCGCAATTAATAGCAAATGCCTCCAGGTTGACAAGGCAATGCTAGAATTGAAATCAACACTACTCCACAGATCCTTAATCAATAACCACTTGATACCTTTCTCAAAAAGATGTAACCTTTAAGCCTCAAACTCATCAATCATCACAATAAAGGCTAACCAAGTAGACTAGACTTTCATTACTAACAGCAAAATATATGAGAAACCAGATAAAAACAAGATTGAAACAACAAAAAAGAATATACCTGAGCAATGTGCATTCTCCCAGAAGGTTCAAAACCATCATAACAAATGGGTAGCGGTTTTTTATCAAGAAGATTACGTAGTTCATCTTCTTGGATGCATTCTTCACCAACACTTCTCACAAGTTGAAACCTTTCCTCTAAACTCATCACCCTATAAATCAAAACCCATTAACAAAATCCAAAAAAGATTAGAACTTTAAATGAACCAGTTAGAATTTTGACCAAACAAACAAATTTAAAGAAAAAGTAATTACTGGGGTGTAGAGGGATTTGATGAGGGTGAAGCTGAAGGGGTGACAGAGAGGGGTTGCATCTCTTCAGATGGAGGGGTTCGGTCATTCTCTTCCATTGTTGCTGTTGATGCGAAGGAAAGGAAAGGTCTTGTCTTTTGGGTTAGCAAAGGAGGCGGCTTTGTTATTTGAATCCTACTGGTTTATATATAATATATAGAAACATTGATTCCTTAACGATAAACCAGGAACACTCTCTTTCTTTTTTGATACCATTTCTCTCTCTCCTCTCAAGGATACAATTTTGAAAATCAATTGAAGCCTAATCTTATATTTTTAATCAATTTGTTGAAATAGTTGAATCCAAAGTGATTTTACTAAGGATATATTATTGGAATCATTTTCCTTTTTCTCATCTCGTATTATTCTCATATCTCCAATTAAAGTAACTTTAAATTTCTGTTTACTCTGGAATTATTCTCTGTTTGTACAGTATATTTTACAATAGCTTAATTAAATCATATTATTTTAATATATTTTTAAATAATAAAAAATTAAAAATATATATTTATCATGCTTCCGAATACCTCTAGCAATAATTATACTTTAGTAAAGAAGGTGAGCAGGAAGAATTTGATATTGGGTATAATATTCTTTCTAGTGGTGATGATGCCAGCCCCCCTCGCCGTCGCCGATGATTCCTTACAAGAGGAAGCGATGCTAAAGGTGGGTTTTTGTCGATGATGACCTCGATATTCTGATTACTATTAGACGTGCCATAAATAGGAATCTGGAGTGTGATACGCCTAGCGTTAGAAGCAGCAGTGGTGGTGGCGGCGGTAATGACAAAAGCATTTTGTTTTTAATACTGTTTGTTTTTGAAAAGTATCTTTAAAAAAGTTCAATTTTTTTTATTTAAAATTAATATTTTTTTTATGTTTTTAATCATTTTAATATATTAATGTTAAAAATAGTTTTTAAAAAATAAAAAAATATTATTTTATTATATTTTCCTGTGAAAAACAACCGCTAACACAATTTCAAACATACCTTCAAATCAAAGTTTGAGTTTTTTTTGTTCTTTACCCTGCATGTGAGCCCGTTTAGAAACGCGGGCCAACCCGTGTTTTTAAAAAATTTAAATTTTTTTTTGTTAAAAATTAATTTTTTATATATATGTTTTGGATCGTTTTGATATGCTGATTTTAAAAATAATTTTTAAAAAATCAAAAAATATTATTTTGATACATTTCAGCACGAAAAGCATTTTAAAAAGCAATCACAACCACACTTCCAAACAAGCACGAAAAGCATTTTAAAAAAATATTATTTTCATCTACCCAGGGGATGCTCATAATTTTGTAAATAATCTGAATTTTTTTTTGTTAATTTTGTTTTGGCACCTATGTAAAGTATACTATATGATAAATTATAGGAGGATTAGGATAAATTTTTTTGAAATTAATTATTGCTTAGTCTCTATTTTACATAAAGGATTAATTAGTATTTGTAGTTTTATACTAGTTTATAGCTTGCGTTTTCGCTGCAGGTTGAGCTTAGATTTTTTGGATAGTAGATAAATCATATCTAGATTGTTAATTATTTTTTGACATTGGTTGAAAAATCCTGGCCCCGACTTCTTTATTAGTGTTTCATACACCTATCAATCCTATAATTTAGATTATGAATTTCATTGCATCAAATTTATTTTTTCATATTATTATATAATGAAAAAAATACAAAAAACTGTTTAATCCTATAACTTTTTTTGTTGATAAATCCTATTATTTCTAATTTATTTTATAATTTATCTCCTCCACAATTCCATGTCCTTGTTTTAATTTATAATCTGAAAAATATAAAAAATAAAATAAATTCATGCGAGATAAATAAATTTTATTAGGAAAAAATGCGTTTTTTGGAAAAGAAAATCTTGCATGGTCAACGTTGGTTTAATCACCATTTAATTATTTTTATACTCATTTGTCATTAATTAATTAGTTTATTATCTTCCGGACTAGTTTATAATTAATTGTAAATTTTAAGTAAATATATTATTATAAAACTCAGCTCTGTTAATCAACTCAAGGTCCGGATTGATTCTAGTTAAAGAAAAAATACAATAAGGAGTGACTTAATCTAATCCGTTAAAAAACTCGAGTCAACTTGTAACCTAGTTGTTTTGAGATAAAACTCAGACAAAACCTAGCCCTCAACCCATGATTCTTTTTATAATTTGTTATTTAAATAAAATTGTTTTTATTTTTTTAAAACAAAATATTTGGTTGGCTTAGTTTAATCCTTCCTGGTCATAACCCAAATCTTATTCAGAATCAATCTCGATTCAGATTTTATAATAATGGTTTATACAAGGATGAGAAAATTAATTGCTTTCTAAGTCGGGTTGTAGCAAGATTTCATTTTTATAGCATCACGTTTTTTTTTTTTTTCCATTAGGATTTTTTACCAGTTTAAACCATTAACAAATTTCTAAGGTGTACATGGATCTGCCCCCTTTCCATGATAAAAAAAAAAAAATGGAAAGAAGCTAAGACCTATCTCCACAAAGGAAAACAAATTAATGGGGCAATAAATTTCCCACCTCTATTCCATATGAGTGTTCCTCAGCTCTCAGAAACACTTCTATGGTAACAAAATAATATTAAGAGATTCATGGAAGCGAGGGAAGAAGATGAATGGTTCTTCATAAAGGGGAAGGATTTGACACCCATCAAGTTTCTTTCGCTACAAAACCATCAAATAAGAAATCTTTCCTAAATGTATAGGGTTTGCCCCTCTACAGAAGACTAAATATATTCTGGTCTTCACCCTTGTTGTTCCTCTCAAAATAGAATTGTAGAAGGGAGTCATTAATTATGGAGGAAATGAGTGCTCTTTGTGGTTATGAGGTGAGCCTCTTCAATGGTTTCGTTTATGTTAAAACTTATCTCTAACTCATGTTCTGTCCCTCTAGATTTCATGTGCATATCATATACCATCACTAAAGTGGTCTTGTATAGATAGATTACCATTGCTATTTAATTATAGCATAATATATTGGTTTTTAATCTTGTATTTAAGTATCAATTTCTTGATGATATCATTGTTTGAAATATATTTAGTGATTAAATAAATAAAACTAATCTAATTTCTGACTGACCACACCATATTGATTTTTCTGCTACTTGTACTGTTCCTGCTTGCCTGATGCCTAGAAATAGTTGCTCATCACATGGATTCATTACAGACTACTGTTTATGCCAATGGGAATCCATGATTTTTCTAAAAGAAGGTTAGGCGTTGGTATGCCCACCCTGAAACTATGGGGCTGTTTTTTCGTTTATATGGTGGAGCTTTTGCTCTTCTCTAGTTGAGGAAATCCCAAGCGATATCATCTCCTAAACTGCCTGTTATGATTTTTGGCAGAGCATGGATGACCTAAAACATAAGCTCTTGTACACAACTCTTGAACTGCAGAAAATGAAAATGAAGGCGAATGTGACACTGAGAGAACAGAAGGATACTGTGCAGCATTTGCTCAATCTCTTAGCAAATGCTTGCAAAGAAAGAGATGGAGCAAGAGATCAGCTACAGACATTGATTTACAAGTCAATGTCTTCTACATCACCTGGTCAGATTCTTTCTCAAGTCCAACCTGAAAGCCCCGTCTTAAACACGACTCCGAAAGCAAACCTTAGCATATCAGAATCCAATTCTGAAACATACAACCGACTGTCACACTGTTCATCTTCTGTAGATTCATTCTTTGATGCTGGTTCATCTCCTGACTTCCCAAACAAGAACATGGCAGGATCGAGCAATATGGGGTTATTGAATCAGCCTTTTGTTCAAGAACAGCACAACTGGACAAAATTCACTGGTTTAGTCTCTTCAGGAGGGAACAATGTTGAGAATGACAGGGGCATTGCAGTGATTGATTATCTTGCTCAGGGAAAGGTTCTGCCTCAGAAGGGAAAACTCTTGCAAGCTGTGATGGATGCCGGTCCCCTGCTCCAATCACTTCTCATAACAGGACAACTTCCTCAGTGGCGAAATCCTCCTCCCCTTAAAACACCTCTTGGTATTTTACCAAATTCTAACAAAGCTGCGTATGTTCATCAGAAGCCATATGCAAATCCAATTTCTTCTGTTTTGAGGGCTTCAAATTCATCACCATCAAATAGAATGAATCATTTATTACAGTTCACGTCAAATTCTATTGGAGCTCCTTCATGCTCGGGATGGAGCAATGCAAGGATTATAACTTCATCAGCCAAAACAAACTCTCAAGTCCCACTTTACAAGCGACAAAGGTTGATGTGAAGTTATAAAATTTTGCCTAGTCTTTATTGCTTTCTAATTGTAACAGTCCAAAGTATGAATTTTTTCCTAGTTGGCGGAATCAAAATGACATCTCTCTTTACTTTGTGCTTGATTCACCTGTTCACTTTCTGCTTGCCCATTCCCTCAAGCCAGCCAGACCCTCCCTACCCTACCGCCTACCGGTAACTTTTGCGGTAACTTTTGCTTGTGTTTCTAGGGCTACACCACAACCAAATCATTCCAAACCTGCAAAAATGAATCTCTAGTATGCTTAGAATGCATAGTTTTCTTTTCTTTTCTTGTCAACGAACAATGAGGAAGCTAATATATTATGAATATAGAGGATGAGAAACAAGACGAATGAAAACTTGGGTAGATCCAACAATCTAACCAATAATTTAGTTCCAACATGCTTAATATTCTTATACTTTCAAAATAAAGTAGAAATAACAAACAAATACTTGTTTACACCAATCGAGGCTTAAGATATGGCCATTTGATTAGGGGGCAAAGTTGCAGGCTCGGAAAAACTCCAGATCATAGTCGACATACTTTGTCCAAAGCGGCTGGTACCTAGGAATGGCGGTGGCAAGCCAAGGTTTTGAATCTCCATTGTAGTGAATAACTGCAGCATTTTGAATCTTCTCCTCGCTAAGTCCTGGGTTATAGCCTAGCCCTAGAACATGCCATGACTTGTCTAGTGGCTTTGTTGTGGAATAAAATGTGATTAAACCTGGTGGCAGTGTCCCCAACCTCCACAAAGTTCGATTCCCATTCTGCAACAATATCAAGATCAATAGTCAATAACCACACAAATAAGATCAGAACTCAAAAGTCAAAAGAATAAGATAAGTATTTACCAACTCTTGCCAATAATGATACTTTTCAGTACAGTTGTCTCTTCTCCAGGAATCTAAATCAAAAATGTTCATTCCATAAGCCCATGCACATGCCTTGGGATCGAACGTCTCCTTAATCAAAGGATGATCAAACTTCAAGTATTTATCATATCGATGGAATGACCCAAAACATGTCTCGACCGCTCCATTCACTTTCCCATCCATGTCAATCTCCCACAACCCTGTCAAGTCCTTTTGAACCACTACATCATCATCTAAAAATAAAATCTTGTGCAATTTTGGATACATTTCTGGCAAATAAAACCTCAAATGGTTCAGCATAGATAAATACTTGGGGTTCCTGAACTTTAAGTTGCTAGAGCCGGTTGTCGAGTTTTCGAGTCCATTCCCATAATAATATCCCAGCAACTCTGCAGATTCTTGTTGTCGAAGCACTGGCACATAAGATGAGTTCAGGAATTTGTAATCTTCAACTGCTTTCACTTCAATGTGCGTCCCATTGTGGTCTTTCAACTTGAACATCACTTTCATTGCTGCAAGAGTTGTCCTCTCTGTCACAATATGTAAAACATGTTTCCATGGCTCCTTTGCGTTTTGCACCACTGAATTCACCACCACTGAAGCTGCAAGAACATTATCTGAAAATATAGCATAATGGTAAAGATTCGGATCTTCAAACTCTTGCCGTGGCTGCCGTGACTTCGTCTGTTTGTTGATGTAACGAATAGGATTCTCAATCCTCTCTTGCATTAACCGCAATGCAAGGCAATGCAAGTTTCTTGGGATTGCTTTTGCAGCAATTGATTTCGCGAGCTCACCTTTAGTTTTCATTTTTGTCATCTGTCCCTCCAAACCAAAAATTGTGTCTTTCAGTTTTTGAATCTTGAGTTGACTATCAAAAGACCCTTTTGAGTTAGAGATCAATTGCTTAGCAAATTTAACTTTCTCTTTCGCCTGCTTTAGAAATCGGTGTACCAATGCTGTATTGGAATCTGAAACATCACAGTGAGAAGCCTTTTTTATGAGATCTGTGAAGTTTATCGAAATCTCAGCAAAATTCCTAACAAGCTTAGAGTTCTCAAGTTTTAGTTTCCGAGCTATGGAACCATGCATAAGCACCAAGCCTTGGTAGTCAACCACTGACCGCACAGTTTCCTTCAACTGGGCCTTGAGAGCGTTTGATGTGAGAGAAAGTGGATGTCTCCCGTCATTACGTTCATATTGTTTCAAACCTAAAACCTAACGAAAACATAATTATGTTAGTGATCGCTCATTAACAGTCCTACTTCAAAAGGAAAGGAAGATATTTCATGCATGTCTACATTTTCCTCATAGAATTATGGCCTCATCTTTCAAGACAAATTGTTTCTGCAAAATATATATAGTTTCTTTTCTGATATAGCTAACAAATGTACAAACAGGGAGAAAGAATACTTACATCATGGTCAGTGGGAGTGGAAGAACCAACATGAACGTTGAGGAGGAAGGAGCAAGTGAAGAAGAAGCAGCCCATAACCGCAATGGTAGAGGCTAAACCCTTGAAGGAAAAAAGGAAACTCAATGCCACTCTTCTTCTGCTCCTAGCCATTTCGCACACCAAAATTTCAGAGAACGAGAAAGCTATGGCTGTCCAGTATGGTATAAAGGCAATTAAGTAAGAGTTTAAGCATGGGTAAATCTGTTAACATCCAATTAGAAATCTTATTTTATTATTATAAAGGGGAGTTAGAGAGCAAGATTAACTGGTATCAAGCATGGTTGTTGAGGTGATAGTTATCTTAAAAGAGTTTTGATAAGGCAAGGCAAAATTCTGATTTTATCTCTTAAAACTGGCAAAGCTTCACCAGCCCAGTTACCTTTATCCAAAAAACTGTAGAAGTTACCTGCTTAATGATTAGCCAGAAGTGAATCTTGGGGGAACTCTATCAGAGGATCAAAACCACTAAATTTCTCACATGGGAGAGAAGGCAGAAAGTTTTACACACTGTTCCATCATCTATATTGCTCTCTGCCCCAACTAAGAGAAATAACTTGAAAAAAACAAATAAAATAAACTTAAGAGCAGCTAACAGGATTCCCAAATTCTGTGCAGAAACGTGGGATGTCATCATCAAAGAGTAAGAATGGAAAACAAATACTTTAGCCCATGATTTCTAACAGGTTCAGTCAAAGCCCAGGAACTTTCCAGCTTTGCGCAATAGGTATTAGAATTGAGCAGCCGCAAGGGTTCTGGGCACAAAACAGCAATAATTTGCTCCAAACCAACGCCGCCTGGATCAATGGATCCATAGTCCATACCAATAAATTACGAATTAAGCGGTTTCACAAAGAAAAAAACTTGGAAAAATATCAAGAAAAAGTACCATTTTAAGCTCAAATTCTAAAAGATTTTCTGAACAATATCCATCCAATTAGCAACTTGGATACAATATCTGAAATCCTAAATACTTCTCTTGGCAACATGACTTGGAATGATTAAGCAATCCATTCAAACACTTAGTACAATTATCGAGGCTGAGATCTCTGGTGCACTGCACTATACCATACCTCATCTCGTTCCCAGTACCGTTATAACAGTCTCGGACAAACATGGATTTCGACTGTCCGACAGATTCTATAAATCTCGGTAAAAAATCATTCGCCAAAACATCGGCCGTTTCAAGTCTAGAATTGTTGTAAACATAACCGTATGGTTGAGTCTCTAACAGACGAGGAAGCTGCGATGCGTAGCATGCATTGATCATACCATACAAAGGCCTCGGAGCTGTTAGGACACAGCTGTAAGAAGTCGCAACTTGCTTTCGCGATGCACTCGCGACATAGACTAAGGGAGACATCTCCTCGGCAAAGATAAAGACCATAAACTGTGTCTGGTTCGTGGCCAGGACTATAATTGTAAAATCCAGCATTGCTAGCATTCAATCTTAAAGATGGAGGAGAGCTTGAAGGTTACTGAAAGATAAGGTGTCAGCAGTGGCTGTTTTTCTGGATCCACAAAATGGATCTACCACTGTTGTTGCTACAACATTTTGCTTGGTAATAAATATACAAAGATTAAACTAAAAATAGCCCCCCCAAACGATCATGGATGGCATTTTTATGCATGATTTCCTTCTTTCAAGGCATGAACTTTCCTTCTATATATATATATACCTGCACCAGAAGCTACAGCTATCTTTCAAAAAACACTATCTAGAAAATTTATAGCCATCCATGAAAAATGAAGCTACAGCCTACTATATATAACACAGCTATCTTCAAGACAATCTAATACAACCTTTTGATGGAAAATGAAGGTAAAAAGGTGTGATGCTGCCTGACATGATCTTCTGTATTTGCTAAGGTACAGAGGATTATCTGAATACAACCACCAATCCATCATCTTCTTACCATATGAAAACACATCAGCTGCTTCTCTATCTGAATACTATTGATGTCACTTCCACGGTGCATGAAATCCAAAAAAGCTCATGTGGGTTTAATTTAGGCGCTCCCCAAGTTGAATAAATGGGGTTAATTATTTACATTAGCTATCTATAATCTATATATAATATTAAAGCATAAACAATTCAATTAAGATTATCAATTAATCATTTAATTAAAATATTAGAATGAAATGAGGATTACAGACTAGAATAAGCACATTGTTATTTATTTTAATTATTTTCTATTCTTGTTTAATAGATTTTAAAAAGTACATATTTTTTAATAATTACTGACGGTGTTACTGATTGACTAAATTAGTTGATATATTCTGAAGAGTTGAAAAATAATTACTGCAAATATCACTATTATTATTTAATCACCGACGGAATTACATACAGTTTTTTTGTTGGTGATATATCAAATTCACGGGAAAAAATACTGGCAATGTTCACCAATAGAAATACTGATGGACTGAAGCGAGTTAAAAAAAAATTTACTCACTTTTTCTGTTAATAAACCCATCAATGATTTTATTATTGATAGATCATGAATTACTGATAATAGTTTTTTCGATGGGGGTATTTTATTCATAAGTCTGTCAGTAAAATTTATACAGAAGGACTAAGAATATAAATAACAACGTAATATTATTGTGGTGCGTCTGTTTATTGGCCAAAACTATAATAAAAAAAAATACAGGGATTAATTTAAAAACAGCCCCCCAAACTACCACGAATGGCATCTTGATCATCGATGCGTGATTTCCTTCTTTCAAGGCATGGATTTTTTTGTATATCTAGATAGAGAACCAGTAGGACTTAACAACTCTCAACCAGCTGGTGATTTAGATAGCTTAAACAAATCAACCCCGTGATTCACCAATCTAAAACTCTATTGGATGGGGTTGAGTTTTATTTGGATTGTATTAATTTTTTATCAAAATAGTATTTTTTTAAAATATTTTTTTAAAAGAATCAATTGAATCGTCAACTTATGATCCGTAATCTTGTATGAATTAGAATAGTACCAGATTGTATCTTATAAATATGGTATGGGGTGAAAGAGCAAATTAGGACTCTACCTATAAAAAGAGAGAGAATAATCGACTCTAGAAGGAAACAAAGAGGTGAAAGTTTAGAAAAATGAAATTAAGCGACCAAATGTCACCACCTTGTGAAAAAGATATATCCTTGCTATTTTCGGGTGCTAGCAGTAAACTATAGACTGATTAATAAGAGAATGTTGATTAAATCATACGATCATTCCATATGGCTGGGGGATTCCTTGTAAATATTAACTAATGTCAATCTCCCAAGCCCCAGATAGATGATCATTCTCCGTTTGCAATAGATGCAGCCACAGAATAGTAGTAATGCTACAGGAACACCCGTGGTTACTCTCTCAATTCCTGAAGTCCTAATTGACTTGCTAGCTCCTGTAATGTTCATGGATAATTATTTGCCTCTGATTCTTGTTACTGGGGAAATAACAAGTGTTACTGCAAGCCTGCAAGCTAGCTTGGTTTTGTGGATATATCGGAACAAAGAATTGAGTGTTTAAACGAAAAAAGGAGGGAAGGTAGAGATTCTCAAGGTGTCAAGGTATGTCCAAATATCACTTTGTTGGGGTCAATGCAGAGACATCAAGGTTCTTAAACTGCAGATGAGACGAGCCATCAGCAGCAATTCCAAGCCCGCTAACTATTGTTGGACGTTAAAGAGCTATCAATTAAGAAGATGTTAGTTTGCTGAAGGAAATGATTAGTAGGAGATTTGATGAGGTGATCATGGCAGTGCTTCCTAAGTAAGGTCATTAACTTACTATAATCAGGGTCCGTCTTTCACCAACTCAATCCATACAACAAGGGAGAACGGAAAAACAATCTACAAAAATAGCGCTGCCTAACTTTCACTGTAATGTGCAGGTATGCTCCCTTGTGTTCAAGAATAATGGACCATGAGCATGGCTACAACCTCACTTGGCCCTTCGACTGAGTCCATAAACTCCATGGCTTCTCAAATGTTGTGGCATGACTTCCGCCCATGAGCTTTTTATGGCTTTAGTGGTTTTTTAGTAGATTAGATATGGTGTTCCCTACACACGAACGTAGTTTTCAGGCAAAAGGATTGATATTTCTCACCAAATGACATGATCTAAAAAGTGCCCATACACTATACATAGAATGATGTGAAATAGCAAAGGGAAGATTTAGCCTAACAGAGAATATAGCCCTGTAGGATTTGCTTTTATGTGATTGTTATGTTTTTGGATAAATAGAAAGAGGATTAAGAGCTAAAAGCATTTCCACTTCGAATACAAATCATACCAAATCTTTTGCCAATTCAACACGTTGGCTGGCCCCTACTAGTGGTCGTCTAAATGCTTTGAGCACTTGTAAGATAAAGAAGAAATCTCAAGAAAGCAACAGAGACCATTCATGCACCAGGAACCAGCTACACCTTACAAGAACAAGGATCCGAAAAGCGAAGAGAATATATGCAATATGCCCTTTTCATTGAAAAGTACCCCCCAGATTGATCGACAGATTCATACCCCAGAAACTACGAACAGTGTAGACCATGTTGGGTGGGTGGATATTCACACAAGTGACCCCAAAGTTGTGAGAATTTTTTTTATGCTCTTGCTATGGGCAAGTTCACTCAAGTCCAGTGGCATACAAAAAGAACGGTGCTCAGCTCATTATATTCTTAAGGTAAATAACGTCTTGCATGGAAACTAGCATCGCCAAGCCTAGCCCATGTGTGCTGGTCTGTAAAAGCTGGAAAAGACAGCAAAGGAAACTATCAGTCAGATTATATGGTTAACAGTTAACCCTCTCCCTCTCTCTCTATGTGACTGGAACCTGCACCCTTTCTGGCTACAGGACCAAGTTCGGCAGGAAAGATAAAAACTAGGAAGTGGTCCTCAAGGATGATGCTAAAAAAGGTAACAATAATAACCATCCCATGTAATGCAAACTTTAGCATTCATTTTTTAGTTCTGTTTTGGCAGCTGCCTGCCATGAGTCACGAGTAAAATCTTGCTAAGTGAATTTAACGAGTTATGATATGTAGCAACATTAACTAACTAGCAGAACAGATGTCTCTGTGTGTGTGTGTGTGTGTACATATTACATATCCAATCAATGCGCCCCCACCAAGGCCAATAACAACTCATCATAGCATTTGCAAACAACTAGCCCCACATCCAAAAAGAAACACAGACAACTATTTTAAGCATATTTAGTAGTATAGATTTAGCTAACACGGCAAAGCTGTCCTGTCATCTCCAAAGAAAGCAAAACTTTCAAACACAACATATATGAAGGACTGGACTGGACCATTTGGGTAAGGGGGGGAGCAAAAGGCGTCTTTTAGAGCATTTATAGAAAGCTCTATCATGAATCAATTAGATTAGTTACTAATTAAACACTGTCCAATAATTATAAAACATCCCCTCCCAACTTTTTGCAAAATCATGGAAATGATGAGAGTTGAACGTAGGTTTCCAAACATCCCTAATCTAACAAGATAACCAAAAATAAAATGCATCATAAAATGGCTGATTATATAAATTTTGATACTTGAACAATATGTTCAACAGTTATGTTAGCAGAAAGGGAAACGGGTAAAATCACATGATAGATACTGACAAGGGAAATTGAAAAGGACGAAACGCATGGTACCCTAGCATGGCCATACCAAACATGTTATGCTTTGCTTTTTCATTATATTACAGTTCACTAAGAGACACATTGCTGTCAAGAACAATACACATCGTATTCTGGCTTTCCAGCTTGTGGACCTGTGGTTCTTAACCAACCATACCAGCAGCACAAACACTAACATTCAGATACAAAGGGAAAATGATATTTGCATTGAACAGTGATATCTATAAAGATGATAGTATTGGATAAATAGAGAGAGACTAATGCATTAATACTACAAAGCAGAAACAAAACCTAATGTCATGTATCCATACAAGTTTGCACGATTCCTTCTGAATCTTTACACCCACCTGGAACTGTAAAACAGAAATGGCAAAAAATAAAAAATAAAAACACTCGTCACTAACAAAAATCAAACCTTCTTTCTTAACTACATCTTCAAAACCCTGAAAAACAACAAGAACAAGCAATCACTCACTCAAAAAAGCATTGAATTACTAATCTGATTTGATTAAAACTCAAAAACACAAACCCCCCTGTTCTCGTTCCCCTCCTAAACATCAAAATCCAAATGATCATATCAAAACTTGCCAAAAACTAAAACAAAGTAAAAGCAATAACAAAAGAAATCAAAAATAGGGTAAAATTATCTTTATCATAATCATAGGCATCTTAATCTAATTCAATCAAAACTAAAAGGTTCTGTGACATTTTCTCATTTCCACCTAAAATAAAAAATCCAAGCCCACCATATCAAAACTCACAAAAAACCCATTAAGAGATAAAAAGGGAAAATTTTCACATTAATATCATAAACAGCAACAACAACAACAACAAAAATAACCCACAATAGTAACATGAAAAAATCAATAAAAAAAACTACAACAACTACCTACTAAGCAATTGGCCTAGGAGGCGGCGGCAACATCAAGCTATGAGTACCATTCCCACCACCCCCCTCTCCACCTCCACCTCTTCTCACAATAAACGGATGCTGCAACAACTGATTGGCAGTCCACCTCCTCGACGGCTCCCTCTGCAGGCAACAAGCAATAAAATTCCTAAACTCCCTTGATGCACTCGCCGGCGCCTCCGGTGGTTGTGACATACAAATTGCACACATTAAACTTGCCCAATCCCCTTGTCTTCCTACACCAAATGGAAACCTCCCTAAATAGAACTCCAAAATGCTAACCCCTAAACTCCATATATCCCCTGCATACCCATCATACAATCCTTGATTCAGATCAGTGTTTATCCTTTCTGGACTCATGTAAGCAATTGTTCCTACTGAGCTATTGCAAGGATCCATCGTCTGTGCTAATATTCTGCTAACCCCAAAATCAGCTATCTTAACATTCTTTTTAGAGTTAATTAACAGATTGCTTGGCTTAATATCTCTGTGCACAATTTTCCTTTTATGCAAGTAGGCGATGCCGTTTAATATCTGCCGAGCCACGTCAGATAGATATGCCTCGTGGTTTATGTGGGTCCCTTCTAAGGAACCGTTGTCCATGAATTCTAGAAGGACCTGGATCTCACCGTTGTGATCGAACATGTCGTGGCATTTAACGACGTTAGGGTGGTTGACGTCGCGGAGGATCTCGATCTCGCGGCAGATCTGGTTGCGAACGGAGTCTTCGTGGTTGCCGTAGATGACTTTGAGAGCATAGAAGCGGCCGGTTGGACGGTGGACGACTTTGTAGACGGTTCCGCCGCTGCCGCTTCCGATTCGGTTGATTCGGTCGAGCTCGGAGAAGCTGAGTTGAGCTCGAGCTGAGGAGACGGAGGATGAAGAGGGGTTTGAGCCGACGGAGTTGGGCGGGAGAGGGAGGGGGACCGCGAGGGCAGGGTCGCGTTGTGGGAGAGGGAGGGTTAAGTCAGGGCGGCGACGCGGTCTGCTGTTGTTGGTCGGACGATTAGTGGAGGAGGGGGATTGTGGTGGTGGTGGTTGAATCGGTTTCATGACTCGGTGAGTTGAGTCGAATAGGATGGGCTGGGGAATTTTGAGAGGGAGAGGGGGGATCCTTTGGTCTGAGAGGGAGGGGGGGGGCTATGTGGGCTATGTCCGGGAGGGGAAGGAATCGGTACTTTAAAGGGAGGAATTTGTCACGCGCTTTGGAGGAGAGTGGGGGACTAGGGCCAGTGAGGGATAAGTGGGGTCCAGCGAGGAAAGGTCAGAGCAAGGGCGTGAGTACGGTAAATGCGCGTGAGGGGTAGGGTTTTAATTGTCTGCGGGTGAAGACATTGGGTATCTCGTGGAAATTTTAAGACTTGTTTATGGGTTTTGTACCCATTATTAAAATATTTTTTAATGAAAAAGAACAAAAAAATCTACTCTCATGCTTGTCATACTGTGATTTATTATGACATTCCAAGATATATTTTCTCTTGTTACAAAGGAAATTGTATCATTCCAAGAGTATTGCCACACTATATTGAGAGGTGGGAGTTTAGTTCTTAAATTTGACTGGTTTTGTGGATTGATTTGAAAAGCTCACATAAATTTTGATATTGATTTCAGCCCAACTTGATTTGTTTTATTCGGGTTTATTTATGACTTAGTTAACTAAGACAAATCTAATACGGTCTATTAAAACTAGAAAATAAAAAAATAAAAAATAAAACAATGTTGTTTGAATATAAAAAACAGACTCATATTGAATTAGTAACTTGTGGGTTATTATGATAGTACGATTAAATAAATTCAAGTTCAAAACTTTTTTTTATCTTGTAATATAGAAGTTATCAATCAAATAATAGAGAAAGCTATGTATAAAACTGCGCTACACTACGGGTCTATATTATTTTTTTGCAAGAAATAATGTTCAAGTTATATAAATACATTTTAAAGAAATAAAAGCAATTAACAATCAGAGTCATGACACTAACTAATATTAATAAGTTAGTTTTATTTTAATTGGATGATAAAAGAAAAAACAATGATATTATATAGACAAATTTTTTTAGAAAAGATCACAACACCTTGAAAAATAAAAACAACATGACACAAAATTAGATTAAAAAAAAACCAGGACAAGTCAACAAGCACTAAAAAACATAACGGATAAACAATTAACTACATAAAAGGATCTAAAAAAAACAGTAATTAAAATAATAAGAGTGAAAATTAAAATAAAAAATAAACTAGAGGGCAACTAGATTTTTTTTTATTAGATGGTTAAATTGAAAAAAGAATATCTAGAAAAAGGGGGGGGAATCAAGGAAAAATTTGAAAAACAATAACACAACATAAACTTGGATTGAAAGGTAGAATAAAAAACCAATAAAACTTTTATAAAGAAGTCAGGAAAAAAAATAAACCCATAGAATATGGACCATATAAAAAAACATATGAAAAATTAAAATTGAAAGACTAAATAAAAAAGAAATAACACCTATAAGGGCAAAGCATAGGAAAATAGATTGAGAGAAAAAGAAACACAATTTTTTGTCTTGAGAGTTAAATTGAAGAGAAAAATAACTCCAACAACAAAAATTGAGGACCAAATTAAAAATAATAACACAAAATAAACTTGGATTGAATGGTAAAATCTTAAAAAAAAACTTTTATAAAAGGATCAAGTAAAAAAAATTAAAAATCAAGAGAATAAAGATCAAATTGAAAAATATAATATATTACAAATTAGAATTTAAAGGCTAAATTGAAAGGAAACAAAACTCTTATTAAAGAGTCAATGATAATATTAAGAACTCAAAAGAAAAATAACCAAATCACAAATACAAAATAACAAAGAAGACCATTCAAATCCCTTCCCGAGAGTTCTCGAGATACAATTCATAATTTGTTTCTACTGTTGATTTGCGAGATGGGAAGCATGAATTTCCTTTCTAGACCATGGAGAAGGAGGTTTAGCATGTGGATTCACTATGGAATTGAGAGATTCAATTTTAGTAATTGTGGATTTAGCATGTGGAAAAGAATGATTTGGATTTCAATGTAGAAGGATTACATGAGAATTAGATCCTTAATTAACTATTTAGCTCAATATTAACTTCTCTAGAGATATTAAATGCTAAGATCATGAGAAATGGATTTATGTTATATTATTGAAGAATGGATTGGGACGGCGATTAAGACGTTCGTAGATGAATTATTGATTGAAAAGTGTGTAAAAAATAAAATAAAATAAAATAAAATAGATGGTTGGAACCCTTTATTCTCCCCAATAAAACAACAAAAGAAGTGTCAATTTCGTCCTTCATGGCTGGAATTTCATCTCCAAGACTCTTGAATGCTCCAAGTTACAAGTGTTGAACGAGTAAAAATCTTCCTCGAGGTCAAAACATGGCAAACATAGTTTTCCCTGGGGAAATTTCATAGAAATTCTCAACTTGGAAAAGGAAATTGAATTGACATTTTTGTTTTTTTGAAGAGATTGACATGGACATTGACTCTCATCTCCACGCAGCACAAGCCTACCAGAAAATTCAGCTAAAAAATGGGTTGAAAATTGAGATTACTACTCATGACGACTACACATTCTCTGATTCTTGTCAAAATGCATGGTTTCAATCCTCTCCTTTGCCTATGACCTCCTAGGATTACCATTACAAGGAAATGATAGAATTACAAGGAAAAATCATAGCAAGTGATTGCTCGCAGGCTGTGAATACTCGCAGAAGATCCTACTTTTCTTCCTCTCTGAATCATATTATTGCATAGCAGCCCACCTTATAGCACCAGCTATACATATCAGGTGCTGTAATCGCAGCAAAATACTAGAATTAATTGAAAGCCGTTCTTGTTGCCAACAAAAAATCCATTAGAGCAGGGAAGCTTGTCTTTGCCTTTTCAAGATCTACCCTAAGCTATATTTGACCATCGCAGCTTTGATTCCTCCTCCCTGCTTGATTACACACTTGGAATCTATGTAAAGATAACCATGACAATTTCATTTCCGTCGTCTACGTACGAAAAACTAAATTTTACTTAGTTTTGTGTTCTGCAAGTGTTTTTTTTTTTATTATTAATAATGTAAGAGTTCGGGTTAGTTTGTGCGTAACTTGACTAATTTTATGGATCCTGAAGTTAACAACCATGTAAGTTAATAACTATTAGCAATCACATGGCTCGAACCTGAAACCACATGGAAGCAAATCTTTTAGTTCCAGACTTTTACCACTGAATCATTCTGTAAGTGTTTTTTAATTAAAAATATATTTGTTTAATGTTTTTTAAATGAATTTTTTTTTTTTATATAGAACCGTGATCATTTTACTTTGAAATTTGGATGTTGTTTTTTTAGTTTAAATCCACTTTAAGAAACCTTTCCAACACAGCCAGTTACATCATCAAGTGCGTACTCCTTTAAACACATGAACTTCTCTGCATTGATTGTGCCCAGAAACAACTATCAACAAATTAATACGTCATCAAACGACAATCATATCAGCTTATAACAGAAACGTGGTCTAAGAATTAGCATGGATAGTTGAATGTTCATGATTGACTGTGCTGAACACACACCCACACAAGCCGTGCCAAAAATGAATTTTTTTTAAAATTATTACAGTCAATTTAAAGTTTTGTTAAAATAATATTCATTAATTTTTTTTTGTTAAAATAATATATTTTTATCTTGTTATATTTCAAAACACAATACTTAATAAATATTATTATTTATAAGCATAATAAAATATTTAACATGTAATTTTACTATTAATTCTTTAGTTTAATTGGTTATATGAACTAATCGATCAATTTTTTCTAAATTTAATTGGTATTATGATTATTAAATATTATAATTTAAAACCGTGACATAAAAAGAAGTTATAGTTTACACTTTTAAATTTTTTTTATGTTTTGAATGCTAATTGCACAACGTTTACCTCAAAAGTGGACATTAGCTCGTTGACAAAGCAGGAGCACAACACCCAAACCTGCCCCAAATTGATTGCGCCAGGCAATGCTCTGACTTTGAAAGGTGCAAGTGGCAGTATTGAGCGACACAGTTAGGTCAGAAATGACTCGTGCAGAGAAGGATAGCTTAGGGACTCAAACAGTTGAAAATCATTTGCAACCTCAACCAATCAGTGAAACCTGCAAGTTCTCAATAACAATGAAATCCAAGTTTCATGTAAAACTTCGTGCACCTTAACAAGTCCACCATTATAGCAAAATCATCATTTTCATTCATTCAGCTCACATACGATCATCCCATATAATCACTGTTCTCTTTTACGTCTACATGCATAGAACATAAGGTTAAACATATCACAGTAGAAAATGGACTATACACAGCCTGGCACAGATCCTGATGCACGTCTTAGCCCTATTATCTATCTTCTCAAGTGCCTATATAGGGTCGCTGGCGGGCCATATGAATATCTCCATTCTCCACAAGCCATGCACCTGTCCAATTCCACACTGTTCTCTAAGGTACAGAACTTACAAGACCAAGACTTGAACTTGGCAACATCTTTAAGTCTTTGGGTCCCACAGGCTTCACATACCAGCGCCATTGGCTGCGATAACATCAACCCTTCAGAGTTCAGATAGCAATTCAAATGGACAAACATGCAGAAACGCTGACCACACGCATTCACAGTGGTTATGTTTGGAGAAGTTTAGCTTCTTAAAACACTGCTTGACATAATGCAATATAGATATTGACTATTAAAGGGTAGGTTCATGATGAAAGGCGGTTAAAAAAACACAGCAGTCTGACCTCCAATCGAAAAGAAAAGCCTGAAAATTTATTGAATAGTTGTACCTGATTCAATAGAGTACAGGTATTACACTGCCATGTTGGATGATCATGTCTTGGTTCCCGAGCATTCATGGATGTCCCAGGCGAAATTTGGGTGGCTATGCCCTTGGAACTTATGGAAGTGCTTGACCCTTCAGGACGTTCAATATTTCCATTGACAGTAACGACACTGTCTGAAGATTTGGAACCACACCACAAGTCATCTTGTAATCTCTTTTCTGCAGCCATGGCAGCAGCTTGTATTGGGCTGAGCGCAGCCTTAATATTGCTGTCACCACCTACACGTTTAGGACCTGATGGCAAGAGAGCATCGCGACGTGCTCTGTTCTCTGTGGCAGCCAAAGCAGACTGGCGCAATAATGACAGAGGTGGTTGACGGGAGAACCCACCCAACCGTCTCCCAGGAAGATCAAATCCTTCCCCAGTTCCAGTAATTCCTTTAGCCATCAGTTCCTCGCTTTCCTACAGAAAAACACACAGATTGTATTACGTGATGATAAAAATGTCTACACAAATATACTGTTAACAAATATATATTTTTTATGTTTTTAGATTGTTTTGATGGGTTGATGTTTTAACATAGCAAAAAATACGAGAAGAAAAGCGTGCATGCTGTGAATCATCATTATCATAGATTGTCGGATGGCATCACTCACAAAATCACCTTTGTTTTCTTCAAATTATCTCTAAAACTTGACAGGACAGTATGGATTATGCACTGCTTTTGTTACAATTTTATTTCTGGAAGTTCTTCATCCATAAGAAAACCAGGTCTTAGATACAGATTCCAGCTATTTCTGGAAGGAAGAAACAAGTTAAACAGTCTTGGTAGACTGATTACTAATACTGATATGCTCATTGTTCTATTTACATAACCTTATTAATCGATTGGATATCCAACTTCAACCGAGTGTTTATCTTCATGTTTTAGATACTTCCCATCACAATTTTTTTGCATAAGGGCACCCCTACAAATGCTTCAATCTAGATTACTATCTCATTACCAATAAGTAGAATCACTAGGGCTGAATTGGTGTAATTTAATCATGCACGAGTTTATAGTCATGGTCATGCTCTAAGCCTCTAACTCAAAATTGCATAACCTTCAATAGCCAATTATGCAATTGAAACTGCATTTTGATACGGAACAAAACATGGAATTACTACAGACTTTGCAATCATTGCACTACTTAAATAACAATCAACTATTAGCCAAACATGTAAATGTCATGTTGAGCATGAATTCCATACCAAGACAAGAAATTTACCTTTCTAATTTCATCAAGAAGGTTGTAAAAACCAGAATTATGAGGTCCATACTCATTGTGGCAAAGCTCATGCAACATAGTATCAAGAACTTGCTCATAAGGAAAGAAATCCCACTCATTATTTGGTCTCCTCAATCTCAATTTAACCTCTGCACCTCCTCCTATATTCAGCCCCAAAAGAGCTGGATTTGCAGGACTGCATAATAAACAACAAAAAATATCAAAGCCCAGATAAAAGCATCAACTTTCAAGCCCAGAAACACAGAAAGATTGGATTTTTACTCAGTTACCAGAATTCAGACAAGATTTTGACTTTCCATTTGCGTTTTTTCATGATGGGTTGTACTTGTTTTGCTACCCTTTCAAGGACTTTCCTTGCATCTTCTTCTCCAATCTTTTTCAATGGTTTGATTTCCCATACTTTGTTGAGGTCATTAAGATCCATGTCTCTGTGTAAAATTGTGCTTTGAAGTGTTGTTCGATCAAAAGGTAAGTGGTGGTGCTGATTGGGATGAGGGAGAGCTAGTGAGAGTTGGGTTTTTCTTAATCCTGGGCTTCAAGTCAGCAACCTTTCGTCTCCTTTCTTTCTAATTATCTGCCACAGGCCCACAGCCATCGGAGAGGGAGACCAGAGGAACGAAACATCTTGATTATAGGTGTGTTTGCACCGTGTTTAAAAAAATGTTAATTTTTTTAAAATTTAAATTTTTTTAAATTATTTTAAAGTGTTAATATTAAAAATAATTTTTAAAAAATAAAATTTTTTATTTTAATGTATTTCTAAGTAAAAAATATTTTAAACTATCACCGTTACCATAATCTTAAACAATCTCATATATGAAATACCTAAAACACTCATGATTTATTGATTATTTAAATCATCAATTTTGCTGTGAATTTGATTTTTATCTATGATTGTTGTTTTAATTGTTTATGGTTGTAGAATAGTTATCTTTTAAAATATATTTTATTTGAAAATATATTAAAATAATATATATTTTTTAAATTATTTTTAATATTAATATATCAAAATTAATTTTAAATAAAAAATTAAATTTTCATAAAATACTTAAAATACAATTATAAACAGTACCTTAATAATGCTTAATATTACCATCTATTTTATATATTATTTTTAAAAATTACAATTTATAGCTTTGCAAAAGCTACACAGTTTAGGGTGAACTGAAAGGCTTAAGTTTGATAAAGAAAAGAAAAAAAAATCTTTTTGAAAATAAAGACGTGGATAATATTGGTTATGATTAAAATAAACAGCCAATATTAACACATTTTTAGGTTTTAATTGATTTTTTTATCCAAATAATTGAAAAAAAATAAGTGAAGAAAAAAAAACTAGAATAATAAACATATGATATTATAATAAATAAATAAATATATTAAAAGATAATATATCTATGATAACATGAGCAACTTAATTAAAGTCTTTAATAACTTAAGAATAACAATAATAAATATATAATATTATGATTTTTCTTATTGTTTTTATTTTATTAAAATAAATAAAAAATAAAAAATGAAATTTGACAACAGAAAAATGATATTATAATTTATTTTTTTAAAAAAAAAATTCACATAATCAAAAGAATCTATTTGAGAATGTGGTTCCGATTGTTTTTTAAAGTGATTTTCACTTAAAAATATATTAAAATAATAATTTTTTTATTTTTTAAAAATTATTTTTAAAATCAACATATTAAAATGATATAAAAATATTAAAAAAATATTAATTTAAAATTAAAAAAAATACAAAAAAATTTCAAATTTTTAAATAATACTTCTCAAACACAAAAACAATCATGCATTTAAAATACACCCCAATGTATGCAACCGTAGACCTAAAACCACTCTATAACTTTCTCCTCTTAACTGAATCGCCAACTAAATTACACTATCATTCTCTCTAGTTCTCATTTTCCCTCCCTTTCTATCTCGTTCAAGAAAGGCCAAGAAAATCCTCTCTCATTCAAGAAACACCAAGAAAACACAAAAATGAAGAAACCCTTTTGTTTTTTCTTGATACACATTGTGTTCTTGGTGCTGTTTTGTTCACTTTTTTCACACGCAAGACCAATCCCTCAAACAGGTCAGTGCCTTTGTACTTGTTGTAAGTTTCCCTTGTTTCTTTATTAATTACCGAAGCTGGTAGTAATCTTGATTCTTTTCCCTTTTGTTTTCTGATAAAATGCAAGAAAACTAGAAAAAATGGTTAAAATTGTAGAAAGTTTGATTCTTTACTCTTATTTTTCTCGGAAACCGAACAGAGGCCTTGCTTTCTTTGTTAAGCTGTAATGGAAGTACTAATAATTTTAGTGAAAAGCTTGTCTTTTCCTTATGTTTCTTGGAAAAGAAATTTTTGGTTTTTAGTTTTATGGCTTATGGTTTATTTCAATGCTGGTGTGTTTCAATCCTTAATTCAAGACCATTTGGTTGGCTGCTGAGGCAATGCAAGAAAATTACTGGAAATTTTAGCATTAATTACAATTATACATTGATGAACTGTGTTTATTCTTTCACGTTAGGCGTACTTGTGATCAAAACTTTCTTCATTCAAAGTTTCCATTTCTGTTATTGATTCATGGTCCGTTGTTTATACAACAATATTGAAATGGAGGTCTAATACTGGTTTTTGGTGCTTCCTGAATGTCTTCACAGACCCAAATTATCTCAAGTTTGTGTTAAATGCCACTGAATTTCCATCAGAGGACTACTATGATTACATTGTTGTCGGAGGAGGCACCACTGGCTGCCCATTGGCAGCGACATTGTCGCAGTCATATAGAGTTCTTTTACTTGAACGTGGCGGTGTTCCTTTTGGAAAACACAATTTGATGAGTCAAGATGGCTTCTTGTCAACCCTAAATGATGTGGATACCTTCGATTCACCTGCCCAAGCCTTCACGTCGGAGGATGGTGTCCCTAATGCAAGAGGTCGAGTTCTTGGTGGCAGCAGTGCCATCAATGCTGGATTTTATAGCCGAGCTGACCCGGCTTTCTTTCAGCAATCAGGTGTGGAATGGGACCTCAACATTGTGAATCAGGCCTATGAATGGGTTGAGAAGGCAATTGTGTTTAGACCAGAGCTTAGAAACTGGCAATCTGCTGTTAGAGATGGACTTCTGGAGGCTGGGGTTGAACCATATACTGGTTTCAGTTTGGAGCATGTGGTTGGCACAAAGATTGGAGGCTCTACCTTTGATGGTTCAGGGAGGAGACACAGTGCTGCTGATCTTCTTAACTATGCAAATGCAGACAATATTCAAGTTGCAGTTCATGCAAGTGTGGAAAGAATCCTATTAGCATCCACTTCTCAGTATTCAAGGTCTCGGCTGTCGGCTATTGGAGTAGTTTACCGTGATAAGAAAGGAAGGTATCACCATGCAATGGTGCGTGAAAAAGGTGAAGTGATGCTATCTGCAGGTGCCATTGGGAGTCCACAGCTACTCTTAATAAGTGGCATTGGTCCAAGGTCCTACCTTTCATCTTTGGGGATTCCAGTGGCCTACCATCTTCCATATGTGGGGCAATACCTCTATGATAATCCTCGCAATGGGATCTCTATTGTGCCTCCAATGCCACTGGAGAATTCACTGATTCAGGTGGTTGGTATTACTGAGGTGGGAGCTTATCTTGAAGCAGCTTCGACAGTTATCCCTTTAGTATCCCCTTCCCGTGCTGTTTTCTTTAGGACACCTTCCATCTCACCTTTATATCTGACAGTGGCCACGCTTATGGAGAAAATAGCTGGACCACTTTCAACGGGGTCCCTAAGACTGGCTTCCACGGATGTTAGAGTGAATCCAATTGTGCGCTTCAATTACTTCTCCAATCCTGTGGATGTTGAAAGGTGTGTGAATGGAACACGCAAGATTGGGGATGTGCTGAGGAGTAGGTCTATGGAGGACTTCATGTTCCGGGGATGGTTTGGAGCTCGAAATTTCCGGTATGTGGGGCCTGCATTGCCTGTAGACCTTTCTGATTTTACTCAGATGGCTGAATTTTGTCGCCGGACTGTTAGCACCATATGGCATTACCATGGTGGCTGTGTTGTGGGAAAGGTGGTTGATCGTGATTACCACCTGATCGGTGTTGGTGCACTTCGAGTTGTTGATGGCTCAACATTGACTGTGTCACCAGGGACCAATCCTCAGGCCACTTTGATGATGCTTGGGAGGTCATTGTTTGATTTTATCATTGTTCTTAGTAGTTACCTTAGGATGTTTGTTAATAAAAGTCACTTATTTTGGTTTATTTTGACAGATATCTTGGGCTAAAGATAATTAGAGAGCGGATGAAATTTAATTGATTCATTTTCCTGAGCTGAGGACTTTCGCACCGCTGTGCAGTCGGTCTTTGATGTACCTGGGTTTGCTTTCCTTTTCACTAAACCAGCCATCACATACTGTTGTTAGAAAAGAAGAAAGGTAGCAATGAATATATGAATTTGATGTAGTCTGTTTTTGGAATTTGTGTACTTTGCATGTAGATCAAATTCTGTGTGTGTGTATCTGGTCTAGTTCTTGATTCTTTTTTTCTATAAAAGAAATTTATGCTGAATGAAAACTGGGCTGTGAAAACATGAGAAATGAACTGGTCCTTCATGCAGCAGTGGTTTGACTGTAAAGAAACAATCCGTTCTCTTATTGTGAAGTGAAATACTGCAATGTTTCAATTAGCTTTATAGCAAAAATCACAGTATTGAGAGCTTAAGTCACAGAGGAAGCTGATATGTGTCATGCGAGGAAAAGATTTCTGAAAGATATAACCACTGACTGGTGTGTAAAGAGCAACTTATCTTCATCTTTTTAATTCTTCTGATTCTTGTTTAATGCTTTCTTTGATTTCTAGTTTAAATATCTGTACTTTGCTGCTGCTTATAGGGGATTTTGGCCGACTAATGGATGGCTGTAATACTCATTCATATTTGAACAATCATGCAGGAAGATTGACTATTTGACTGTATTAAAAGAAGAGCCAGAACGTCTAGCGTGGATTTGCTTCTGTTCACCGTGGATTTTAATATTGTAATTGTGATTTTACCCTTCAAAAAACACTCAGACTGCTGTCTTTTTAGGGATAGAATGCTATTTTTATTTGATTTAGTTGTCATTTGAGAATTGTCTAGATCTAGAGGTGGTGCGTGTCACTCAAAAATAGCTGGTTTATCACCGGTGGCTTTTTCTACTTTTCCCTTCGTTTCTCTCTCCTACCAGCAAAAATGTAAATTCATCCCTTATAATATTAATTATATTGGTAATAATAATAGTTAATAGAACAGATTAATAATAATAAAACAAATTAATCTGTTAATCCCTTACTAACAATATTACTAATAATAGTACTAAAAATGATAATAATGTTAATTATATTGGCAATAATAATAGTTTATTATAATATTAATAATAGTAACGATTATGATAGTAGTAGCAGTGGTAGTGATGATGATGATGAAACCAATAATAATACTAATAATAATATTAATAGTGGTAATAATAGTATTTTTTTCATGACAATAATAGTAATAATTGTAATAAAAATATTAATAATAGTAATAATTATGATAATAGTGGTAATACTGCTATTAATAGTAATGGAAGTTGTAATAATAATGGTGATAGTAATAATAACTAATGATAGTAGAATTGTAATAATAATAATAATAATAATGGTGATAATAATTGTTTATTAAAATATTAATAGTAATTGTAATAGTAATAATAATAATGATAATAATAGTAATATTTTATTAGGATGATTGTGATATTAATAATTATGGTAATGATATAAACAATATGATAATGATATCAATAATAATCATTGATAATGGTAAAGATAACAACAACAATAATAGTATCAATGCTAATAATAGTTATAATAATAGTTATAATAGTGATAATAATAGTTGTGGTTGTGGTGATAACGATAATAATAATAATTCTAATTATAATAATAATTATAGTAGTAATGATATTAGCTATGATAATAGATAATAATAATAATAATGCTAACAAAGCTAATAAGAATAACACGAATAATAATAATAACAACAGTAACAACAATAGTATTAACAGTAATAATAATAACAATGGTAATAATAATGATAATAATGATAGTAATAGTGATCACAATAATAATAACGATAACTTTCCTTTTATTTTGCTTTTCTATAGAGCTAGTATGACTTGTGGGTTTGGTAGGATAACCCATGTTGCCTCAAATTACGAGTTTAGTAAACTGTTTTTTTTTTTTTGTAACTGAACATGATTTTTTTTCATCAATTTCTTCCTCATACAATAAAAAAATAAGTTTTAGAGAAAAACTATATTATTAAATTTTATAAAATCCATGGACATGTTCACAAGTTTGGTTGGTTGACCTGATTTACAGGTTTGACGAGTTTAACATTTTTTTTGTTTTTTTTCTACATTTTAGTATTGAGTTGGTGTTCGATTTAGCGATCTTCTATTTTTTTTTATCATATATTTAAATAAAATATAGTTTAAAAAACAAAAAAAAATTATAATCCTGCTAAAGTCCATAACCCGATTCACAGGTTCAACATGCTAGCTCGGCTAACCTGGTTCACAGGTTTGATGAATTTACACATTGGATGGATATGATTTTTTTTGTTTGTTTTTGGTCCTTTGATTTTGATTTTGATTTTTTTCTCAATCTTTTCATTCAATATTAAATTAGTTGGGAGATAAACTACATGATTTATTTTTTTTATTGCTTTTTATAGGGCTATCACTGTCCCAAATAAGCATATATTTTTAGATTGATGCTCAATTTTGTGAGCATATATTTTTATCATATAATTAAAAAAATAGTTTGTAAAAAAATTTATTAAAATTAATATAGTATATGACACGTGTCGCTGTGGGACTAATATCAATCTAATCTCACTGTCTTAATATTTTTTTTAAAAAAATTATCATCTTAATTTTTTTTTAAAAGCTAGTCCATGTTTTTACCAATCATCAAAATTATATTTGAATCTATAAAATTGATCAATTTAATTATAATTAGCTTCTACATAGTTTAATTAAAAACACGAGTTACATAAATAATTAAATTTCAAGATTTCAAGATTAATTAATTTGGCCAAGTTTATTAACACAGTGAAAAATTATTCTTAAAATTTAAAGACAGGCACATAAAAATCACACGTAGGAAGGGGTGTCTGGAGGCTTGTTATTGAGGAAAGAATGGAGATTCTTCATATCTGTCTGATCAATGAGCCATTTTTAGATTTAATTTGATGTTTAGCATGAGCTAGTTTTCGCAGCATAAGTGGCAAGAATGGAGCAGACCAAATGGCTGGCAAAATGGACTACGTGTCATCTATGATTTGCACTCAGTTTTGAGTGATTTTTTTTTTATTCACGTGAAGTATAAATTCATTTTAACTAATTTCATAAATTCTAAAGTTCACGTATATTTTAATTAATTTTATAAATTTTAAAGTTCACAACTAGATAAGCTTGCAATAATTTTGAGTGATTTTTCAATTGCTTGGTAATTGACAAAGTAAACTCGTAATTTAAAACTTGGCTCTAGCTTAGATTTCTAGTTAAATAAATAAAACATTTAAAGAAATTTTGTTGATTTGACTAAATTTAACGAGGTGAACATAAAAGTTTATTTATTTATTTTTTTAAAAAGCAAAAGGTCATTGTTCTAACAAAAATAATTAACTTAGCTTCATTCGAGTGATTAACGGGTAATCCAATCACTCAACATTTTTTTAGCCAGTCTCAGAATCTGATATAAGAATATATATTTTTTTATAGAACTATCGATCTCTCCCTGCATATAGGAAAATGCTTTCCAAGCTACAAATGCTACGGTGGGCAGGCAGATCGGATCATGGCAGCACATGATCAAGATGCCAAATCTGGAGTCCCTATACCATAGAGCCACCACTGCTGCTTGCCCAATCAATTAAAATAAAAATAAAATAACAATGGCCCAAGATGCTTTGGAGATGTTCTTGGCACTTAAATTTTTATAGAATAACGTGTAGAATGGGGAGAGTGTGGTCCATGCCGTGCATCAATGCACTAGTCTTTTGATTTAGTAACAACTATGGAATATAAGAACATGAAGGGGTGGTGTTTTATTTTATGCGTTTTGTATGATTATTTATTTACTTGATTTTATTCTTTGATCCAACATCGATTCCTTAAAAAAACATGTCATGATGCCTCCATGAAAAAAAAATTAAAAAATAAAATAAAATAACTCATTAAAACTCTAACAATATGTATATATAGTTAGACTAATAAGACCTACAATTAGATTTTACTTTAAGGTTATAGTTCAATCACTTGCATGTTTTTCTCTTTTTATTAATAATAATTAACTGACACTTGATGAAAGACTTTGTCCATATATATATATAAATTAAAGTTAGGTTTAATAGCTTAGTCATGCTTGCTAGATCACCAAATATAATTCGTGTCAAGTTAGAAAACAAACTGCTGAGTAGGTAGTGTTAATTATCAAAGTTATTAGATTTAGTTCAAGGTTTCGAGTTAGTTTATCGAGCTAATTAAATTTAATCAGATTAATTATTGATCAATTTAATTTAAAATTTAATTTAGATGAAGTCTTGAATTAATAAATTTATTATTAGATTGATTTGTAGATTCACGAAGTTTTAATAACACTATTATTATTCCTTTTATAATTAATTAGTGTAAAGTTAGAAAACAAGATGGAGGAGGTAGCGTTAATTACGTCAACCCAGTAATCATAAATTATTTAAGGAGTAAAACTAGAATAATTAAAATGAAGAAGAGGGGCAGGCAAGATGATGCTCTTTCCCACTCGTAAACTTGAGAGTAAGCTATGAATGCAATAATGGGAGAGGGCCCCATGGAAAGGTACAAAGGGCAAGTGGGAGGAGAAAGGTGAGAAACATCAGGAGCACGTGCCTTGAGCTGTGACTTTAGGATCTTTCAATTAAGATACTCCCGGGCCCAGCAGTCTGGGATTTTACGAGAGTTTATTCGAGGTTAAAATCAACTGCCCTTTATACTTGTCTAAAATAGATTTGCAGGCTGTTTTAACCATTTCTTTGCTGTAATTTATTTAATTATAATGTTTAAATATTTAATTCATTTTATTTTTAAAACAAACAAGATTTAATTCATTTTATTTCTTATATTATCCTCCTTACTTCTTTAAATATCTCTGAATTAGTGAGTAGTTTAGAAAAACTAGTTTTAATATCAATTTTTTTAATATAATAAATCAGAGGGTTAATATAGTTTAAGATTATGAATGTACACGGAATATTTAGCTTACTAACCCATGTAATTGCATGGATAAGAATTAACTCAATAATATCTTAATTATTAAAAAAATCAAGGATAAAAATAAATAATAACCATCCATGTCCTACTACATAATAAGAATAATCCTAATTGCTCATATGATGACCACTGGAGGCTTACATGATCATTAACTTCAGGGCCCGTGAAATTAGTCGAGGTACGCGCAAGCTGGCCCGGACACCCACGTTAAACTAAAAAAGAAAAAGAATAATCCTATACTTATCATCTTAATTTAAAATCGTTGAATTCCTATTCTCAATGATTAAATCATACTCTTTATGTTTTAAGGGGACAATTAAATGAGCTTGAAAATCAATTTAGATGTTCTCCATTTAAATAATAATTGAAGAGGGGAATGGATTTCACCAGATAATTTTAGGGTCAGGGGCCATGAACAAAAATCTACATGACTACACCCTCCAATTTAAGCCATATTACAACTCTTGCCATTTGACCAAAACTCCGAGAAAAGAGAGACCCTTCACTCCTGTCCAAGAATTGTGATTTAATTCTCTGTGGTAGTTTCCTTTGTGGCTTCTCTTTCAGTAATTAAAACAGGATTTACTCTTAATTGGAATTCCAAATCTCTATTATAAGAAGTCAAAAGCTTCTCACCATAGAGCACACAATCCCTTTGAAAAACCACAACCAAGAACACAAAAAACACACACACCTACCGCCATGGCTTCTTCCTCTACCAAACCAATCTCCACTCCTCCATTCACCACCACCATCTCCTCCTCTTCACAACCATCAACAAGATCCTCTCTTCTCTCCTTTCTCCGTAACACCACCCCCACACCAATCTCCCTAAAGCTCTCTCATTCACGCAATTCTTTCTTGAATTCTCATTCTTCTTCATCCCGTTCTTTATCCATCAAGAATGCTACAAAAACAATAGAATCAGCTGAAACATCAAGAGTGTCCAAGGTTGGAGGGCAAGATGCAGATTCTCAAGAAACAAAGCCAACAATCTTGGTCTCCGAGAAACTTGGAGAAGCTGGTCTTGAGCTTTTACGTAGCTTTGGTGATGTAGATTGTTCTTATGATCTTTCACAAGAAGATCTTTGCAAGAAAATTGCATCATGCGATGCATTGATCGTTAGAAGTGGTACTAAGGTTACCAGGCAGGTTTTTGAGGCTGCTAAAGGGAAGTTGAAGGTTGTAGGAAGGGCTGGTGTTGGCATTGACAATGTAGATCTACAAGCTGCCACAGAATTTGGTTGCTTGGTGGTCAATGCACCAACTGCTAACACTGTTGCTGCTGCTGAACATGGGATTGCCCTGCTTGCCGCCATGGCTAGAAATGTTGCACAGGCTGATGCCTCCATGAAAGCTGGTACACACATCTTATTTTCTTTTCTTTTCACAAGTTAATTGTATCTTTCTTTCCAGTTTTTTGTTGCAAAGAAATAATCTCTTAAAAATTAATTAATTACTTGAACCTTCTTGATCTAGGTGTCAAACAATTTTACAATAATCAAAATACTACAAAGTATTTATATATCTGGGACCATATATTAATTAAAGAACCTACCAAATTTGTCCTTTCTTGGTTATTTTCTTCAGATCTGATAAAGACAATGAAGAAATTTAAAATCTTTGAATAGTATTTGTCGTTGTATAGAAATGTTTATCTGCTACAGGAAATCTCTAAGCTGTACTGTGGCTAATGAAAAACATGGCGGGGTCGGTTTTCCTCTTTCTCTCCATGTGGGTTGTTGGATCTTTGATTTGTTAGGCATATGCTATTTGTTTCTTTCCTACAGGAGAAATATTATTGGATGCTTATGCTGCTCCCACCTAGCCTTAGTACACTCACATGCTATGCATTATTTTTTTCCTGTTTCATGTCAGATATTAACCAATAATTCTATGGATGATTATCTTATATGGCTTTGACAAAGTCATGTCCGTGATTAGATCAATTAAAAGAAAGTTGAAATTAATTTGTGATATTGAACAAGTGAAAAGGATTTATACCTATATGTTTGGTTAATGATAATGACAATCCTGATTAACACAAGGATTAGTTGACTAAAGAAATTGATGCAATTGTACAGGGCAATGGCAGAGGAACAAGTATGTTGGCGTGTCTTTAGTTGGGAAGACATTGGCTGTGATGGGATTCGGGAAAGTTGGGTCTGAAGTGGCTAGACGTGCAAAAGGTTTGGGAATGCAAGTTATTGCCCATGACCCATATGCCCCAGCTGACAGGGCCCGTGCCATTGGCGTAGAGTTGGTGTCTTTTGATCAGGCCATCTCCACCGCTGATTTCATCTCTCTTCATATGCCACTCACTCCTAGCACTGAAAAGGTGTTCAATGACGACACTTTTGCAAAGGTGAAGACGGGAGTTCGAATCATCAATGTAGCTAGAGGTGGAGTTATTGATGAAGATGCTTTAGTGAGGGCCCTTGATAGTGGAAAAGTTGCTCAGGTATTTTCAGTGATCCTTCCTTGTAAATGGTAAATTTTGCTGTTACCTTTTGTTTTTTCCTTGTTTGATGTTATTATGCACATCATAAACTCCAACAGGCAGCACTGGATGTTTTCACAGAGGAACCTCCACCAAAAGATAGCAAATTAGTGCAACATGAGAGAGTCACTGTCACACCTCATCTTGGAGCCAGCACAAAGGAAGCACAGGTACGAAGATAGTGTACTAGCAGTACCCAATGACGATTCTGATATATCTTGCAATCTGTAGCACATTGAAAATGCCATATTTATCAATTATCAGGAAGGTGTAGCTATCGAAATAGCAGAAGCCGTTGTCGGAGCCTTGCAAGGGGAACTTGCTGCTACGGCCGTGAATGCTCCTATGGTTCCTGCTGAAGTTTTGTCAGAATTGGCTCCTTATGTTGTGCTAGCTGAGAAGCTAGGTAGGCTGGCGGTACAGCTAGTGGCTGGAGGTAGTGGAATAAAGTCTGCGAAGGTGGTTTACAGATCATCTCGAGACCCAGATGACTTGGACACAAGACTTCTCCGAGCCATGATCACAAAAGGCATCATTGAACCAATATCAGACTCGTTTATCAACCTTGTCAACGCAGACTTCACAGCCAAGCAAAAAGGCCTCCGCATTAGCGAGGAACGTGTGGTTGTCGACACATCCCCCGAGTTCCCAATTCACTCAATCCAGGTACAACTATCCAACGTGGATTCCAAATTTGGAAGTGGTGTTTCAGAAGGTGGAGACATAAGCATCGAGGGTAGAGTGAAATATGGTAAACCCCATTTGACTCGGGTAGGATCATTCAGCGTTGATGTCAGCCTGGAAGGCAATCTCATTCTTTGCAGGCAGGTTGATCAGCCTGGGATGATTGGTCAGGTTGGAAACATACTTGGCGAGCAAAATGTAAACGTGAGCTTCATGAGCGTGGGGAGAACTGTTCAGAGGAGAAAGGCCATTATGGCAATTGGGGTGGATGAAGAGCCCAACCAGGAAACCCTAAAAAAAATTGGTGAAGTACCAGCTATCGAAGAGTTTGTGTTCCTCAAGCTATAGAGAAATCTAACACAACTGCTCTGTTTGGAATCCAGCGTTACTGTTTTCGAGGTTGCCTGAAGGTTATTCAGAATAAAATAAAAACTGGTTACCAGAAAAGGGAAATCAGCTCTGCCTCTCCATGTTTACCCATCTATAGTTGTATACAAGCGTCCTAGTAGTGTTTGCTCACCTTCTCCCCTTTACCAAGAGGAAATAGAAGGGAAGAAGTGATTTTTTGCTGTTGTTGGTTTCAGGACCTGCATATTATTTTGCTTGTATTCTACAAAATTTGCTAATTCTAGACAATTCTGCTTGGTGAGTTTCTTCTTTCTTTCTTTCTTTCTTTTCTCCTGGTGATCATCCCAATTTGTAGTTTTCAGTGCAGAAAAAACTAGGTGAACGTGTCTTTTGTTTGTTCCACAATATTAAACCTGAGATTGGGACTGTTCCAAAATGAAACTTCCATATCCTCACTGTTTAAGATCCTTGAGCTTGTGCCAAACCCGGAACATAGGCCAGCCAAAAACATTCTTCCTCCAAACACTCCCAACAAAGTGATCACGATTGGTCCAGAAATTAAAAAAACCTAAATGGTTTAGGTTTGGAAGTCAGCTGCACCGGGTCTTAACCAGACTAGGGGCATGATCAGAGACGCCAGGGTGAAGAAACTGAGCATTGCTGTTGGGGAAAACCGTACTCCAATGATCATTAATAAGAACCCTATCAAGCCTTTTAATCGCGGGGTTATTTGCTTGCTTATTCGACCAGTTGTAGTAAAAGCCAGTACTAGGGTGGTGATCAATCAACTCTGTATTAGGAATACAAGTATCGAAGGCCTCCATCTATGCTCTTGAATAGTCAGAAGCTGATTCCTCGAAGCTTCTAACAACTTTGAAGTCACCAACCAGAAGCCATGGGAGATTACTCATGGAGGGGCACAGAGAATCAATACTGCTAAAACTTAACTTCTTTCAGCTGAATCATTAGAACCATAAATGACTACTAGATTGCAAAAATAAGAACCGACAACATCAAACACTTGACAGTGAATGAACTGACATTGCTCCTGCAATGCTATCCCTTTGACAGTACTTCTCCAAAGAATCCAAATTCTGCCATGAGGAGAAGAAGATTAATCAGAACCCAATCCCAACCAACAAAATTATCATCAACAATCTTCCGGGAATTGCATTCTTTGAACCCCTTGTTTCTATCAAACATACCACATCCACATTGTACTTCTTGTTGTGTTAGAGGGTGATTTAACCCTCTAGTGTTCCATGTAAGAACACTAATCATCAGGGGGGGCTTAGAATTTAGAGTCATATCTTCTAGTACAACACCAGAAGTGATGGAGTCTGCAACCTTTTTCTGCGTCCCTTTAATCTTCTGTTTAGGCTTCTGCTGTAACTCTTTCCTTATTCTATACTCGATAGCCTTTGATTTCGAGGATGATCCTACTAGCGTGTTTGAAAATGTAGTTGTGATTGTCTTTTAAAATATTTTTACTTCATAAAAATATATCAATAATATTTTTTTATTTTTTAAAACTTATTTTTGAGATTAACACATTAAAATGATTTATAAACATCAAAACATATTAATTTAAAGAAAAAATTTTAATTTTTTTAAAAATACTTTTAAAACACAATGCTAACAGGTATTAATTGATAAGTTGGCTTTATTTTTTTATTTATAAAATATAATTAAAATAATATTATTTTAATCAAATATATATATAATAGATTGATGACAAGATGTTGATTGAGTTTTACTCGGATAACAGGTTAGACTCGGGTTAATGTCTTAATATTATATTTTTTTTAATCCAGACTTCTTCAGGTTTTGAATTGAAGCTGATCCGGGTTTTATAAAAGTGCTCAGGGCTACTAGAATCAGCAATGGTATGAGAGCCACAAAAAAATAATGAAATAAACTGAAGAATAAATAAAAAGAAAAGTAAGGGCCAATCTACAAATAAATAAAACGTTAGGGCACCTCAACAAAATATAAAATAACGTACACGCGCATAACTGAAAGAAGAGTGCTATCTTGATTTACTTTCTCCCCCGACTCTCTCTCACTTTCGCGCTCACTCACCCCCCTCCCTCCCTCGCTCTCCGTGACGGGTGGCTCTAGGGTTTTTATCGACCACCACCACCGCAAACTCACATGGCGGGAACAGGTATCCACCCATACCATCAGCAATGGCCGCCAGCACAAGCTCCACCACCCCCCACCGCCCCAGGCGCTCCTCCTCCTTCCATCCACCACGCTCCACCTCACGTCCTCTTCGACAACTCCAATCGCGGCCCTCCCACTCACGAAGAGGTAACACAAACCAAACTACCAATCAATTGATTCCAATTTCGAACTTTCAATTGGTAAATTTTGTGCCGTAGAAAATAAAAAGTGGGGGAAAACAAACCTGAATTGACCTTACGATGTCGTTTTGCTAGGTTCGAACAATATTCATCACCGGATTCCCTGACGATGTGAAGGAGAGAGAATTGCAGAATTTGTTAAGATGGTTACCTGGTTATGAGGCTTCGCAAGTTAATTATAAAGGAGATAAAGCTATGGGTTTCGCTCTCTTTTCTTCTTCCCAGCACGCCATTGCTGCTAAAGATTCTCTCCAGGTTAAAGCTCTATGGGCTTCGAAACATTTCTTATTTTGTCGTTGTTTCTGTTGTTTTGGTTGTTAATGGTTTTGTGGGTTCTTAGGATATGGTTTTTGATGTGGAGACGAAGTCAGTGTTGCATACTGAGATGGCTAAGAAGAATCTCTTTGTTAAAAGAGGTGAGATTCTGATAGGGGCTTGAGGTGATATCTTGTTCTGTTTGTTTTGGAGACACATGGATTTATGAAACTTTTGGGTTGAATGAGTTTTCAATTCTGTTGTTTTGCTACGTATTGTTGATATTTTGTTAATCTACAGGAATAGTTGCAGATTCTAATGCTTATGATCAAAGCAAACGTTTGCGAACTGGTGGTGATTATTCTCACGCTGCTTATACCACTCCATCTCCATTTCACCCTCCTCCTCCTGTTTGGGGACCACATGGGTTAGAATTTCTCTTTTCAGTGAACTTTTTTAGTTTGTAGTTTGTATTAGAGCGAATAAACGTTATGTGGAAGCTAGTGTTGCCGTGCTTCATAAATTGTGTAGGTTCATTTAGCATTATGGTTTTTCTTTTTAAATGGTATTTTTTCTTGTTAACATTGCCTACTTGCTTTAGGTACATGGCTCCAGTTCCGCCTCCATATGATCCGTATGGAGGTTACCCTGCTCCTCAAGTACCAATGCCTCCTGCTCCTATCCCAGCTCCTAGCAGCTATGTGCCAATACAGGTCAGATCCACATGTATTTACCCAAACTGTTTGATTTCATTCATGATACATGGTTCTTAATTTCCAAATAATCACCATTCCTTGAGTACTTCACTAGATCCAATCCAACAACTTTTTATCATCAATCCCTTGTGTCACTAAAGGTGTAATGCATATACCTATTTCATTTCTAATTCACCTGAAAATCTTGGATTTAGGGTACTTCATAGCAGAAATCTCAAGTTCACATTAAAGAACGAACAGGAAAATTGAAGTTGAATCTCTTAATTTATGGCTGCATGTTTTCTAAGTAGTTTCTTCTAATTTTTTCCCTTGGCAATAAATGTAGAATACAAAAGATAACCCTCCTTGCAATACCCTATTTATTGGCAATCTTGGTCAGAACATTAATGAGGATGAACTGAGGGGTCTATTCAGCGTGTAAGAATGTCTTCTCTTGGCCAGTTTCCTGAGTTTTATTTCAAGTCTGTATCTTGTAAAGAATCTCATGGTTCACTTTTATACCTTTGTGCATGCAGGCAACCTGGTTTTAAGCAAATGAAGATTTTGAGACAAGAAAGGCATACTGTTTGTTTTATTGAGTTTGAAGTAAGTCACCTGCTATTCATCAATGCAGATGCCTTAACTTTGAATTATAATCTATTATAGTTTGTGATGGGAATGATTCAGGTATTTCTGCAAATGCTTAAAGTTTGTTCCTATTCTTTGCAGGATTTGAACAGTGCAACCAATGTGCACCATAGTTTACAGGGTGCTGTTATTCCAAGTTCTGGATCTATTGGCATGCGAATACAATATCCTTTTAGATTTTTTTTTTTTGCATTGATATTTTATCCATTCTGCCTGTTCTTATATTCTATTTATAAAATCTCAAATTAAAACATATAGTTGTGACTTAAACATCAGGATACGAATGTGGATACTAAGTGCTCTAAACATTTGATTTAGCATGTCATACATGTTGATGCTCAAGAGTTTTCTACTTGCTCTCTTGCTGTAACTTTGCTTTTTATACTAAACCACATATAATTATTCCGTAAAACAAAACCACCCATGGTCATTCTTATATGGCTATGCAATCTATCTAAGGGGATTTATTAATCATTGGCTGTGGGGGCTTACATCTGATTATGCATTTTGCTTGTAAGTTTGTTTGTTACTTTTATGATTAATTGATGTGCCTGTTTTCCTTCACTTTAACGTACATATTCAAAGAATCCGTTTGGGAGAAGGAAGGATGGGATCCACCATGTTGCTTCTCATAGTGCCAATGGAGCTTCACCACCAATTACCTATCAGTAGCTTGAAGGGGATGTACTCTGATCCTTTTGCTCTGAGAAATACATGATAGGATGCATCTTGCAGCTGTTGCATGCATCCATTTCATCACCAATCGCAGCATTAGCATCCCTTCTCATGTGAATGAATGCACCTACAGCTATCATGAACACACCATTTGCTCATGTTATGCTATTTTGTCCAGGACATGCATTTGTCAGCAGCATGCGTTGTTGCGTGGATAACTTAATAGGATTTCAGATATGTTTACCATTTGTAGCAAGTGTTGCATGGCTGCTGTTTTCTGGATTTGCATGTTTTTTCCTTATTCTATTCATATCTACATTTTTATTAGGTACGCTTATCTCTGTAGTCATCTTATTCACGGGTTCCCAACACTAGGTTCAGTTACATCACATTATTTGACATGACATCCAGAGGAAGACCAGGGTACATTTCATGGCACCAGTTTAACAGGACCATTCACACCATGATCATGTATTATTTCACATGGCATCCAAAGGAAATTAAGAGTTACATTTTCTTACACCAGTTTAACAAGCAAACAATCATGTATTCTTAACCATTTTCATTACACGAGTTTAACAAGGCAGTGCACACAATCATGTTTTCTTAACCATTAACATTTTGACAACCACCCTTGTACTGTGTTCGTAAGGTGAATCTCCCTCCCATCAGTTTGAGCAAGACATTGTCATGATGATTTAGCATCTAGGTTATCCAAAGCATAACAATGTGAAGAATGTGGGGGGATATATGCCCTTGTGATTTATATGCAGGATTGCACAAACTACAAAATGGCAAGCTTCCTTTCGATTGAGGATGTCAAGTGCCTGCAGCTGCTTTTAACACGAGGTAATTTTACTTGTTTTGGGAAAGCATGGTGATTAAAACATCCTCATCTGGATGTCAAACTGACAGTTTGGAAGAGGTTCTTTTGGGTTATTTCAAGTGGAGTGAACTTGAGAGAAGTAGGGGAGGAGTTCAAGAACACAATGACGAGTGACTCCTGGCATCCCATAATTATTATGCCGGTGCCTGTGTTGAGCTTTTGGGTCTTCGTTGATGTTTTTTTACTTCTTTGAGGTGATTAGACAGATTGGTAGAGGGGAAATGTTGGTCTGAGAAGAACAGAGCTATACCAAAATACACTAATTATATTTATTGGTGTTCTAGTACTTGGGAGTTTCAATGGCTGCCCTGGTTTCTCAACCTTCGTTCGTTCTCATTATATACTTTGATCTTTCCATGGTGCTTTCATACGTTTGTCTGATGTGTCAAATTCAACCATGCAGCATGTGTGATTTGTGCGAAGGCATTTGTCTTTAAAGTTAGGTTCAGCAATGAATAGGGGGCACTGAATTGCCCTATAGACTATGGAAAATTGCAAAGACAGTGGTCTTTGAATATCACTAACCATTGCTATCAACCTAAACAAATTGTTGCTTGAATCGAATGGCTGAAGAATGCTCATCAATTCAATGCAATCTACCTCGTGGCAAGAAAATGATTTTGTTGTAATTGTTATTTTTATGTTGGACTTTTAGGGGGCAAATTAGTTGGGAGTCTGAACAAGACGACATTTCAAACGCTCTAACCTTGTATGTCTTTTCTTCTAGAAAGGGCAGAAAAATATATATATAAAAAAATGGAACTTCAGGGAAGACCTTTAAGAACAAGTGTCTTCAAATGCTGTAAGAATGTTTGGTTCAGGGTTGTTAGCTTGATTATTCAATAAATCCTCCTTTTTTTCTTCATTGCTTTCATTCTCATAAACCAGCACGCACTTACTCAGTTAACACAAACAGCCGCACAACACTTTATAGAACAAAATTGTCATTTTCTCAGGTTCCAAATGATAATAATAATAATAAAAAACACTTTGATTACCATTATTATCCCCTGAACCGAAGCAAACCCGATTGGGATTCTCTCACAGTGAAACCTAATAGCCCTGCTGAAACACTCTTAAAACCACTTCTACTGCTCAAACTCAATGAAGCTTTAACCTTTCTCGTTTTTTGACCAATTGGGCTATCAAAAAAGAGAGAGTTTGACTTGCCTAAAGAAAACCCACAAGAATTTATGCTTTGAACTGCTTTATTAAAAGTAAAGCCACCCAATTGAGCTACAAGATCAAAGGCAGGGCCTGGTTCTTGGTTGGTGGCTAGTGCTGAAGGGTTATGCATTGTGAGACAGAAAAAGTTGTAGACTTGAGTGATTAGAGGATAATTAAGCCGTCCATGGTGGTCCTCTATTAATAATAAAAATAATAATAGAGAAGAGCTTATAGATAAATCCAAGTATGCACCCTTGACCACTCCCCCCCCCCCTTCCAAGAAAAAAGAACGAAAGAAGAAGCTAGACTTCTTTTTTGGTGATTTATGCAGTTATACACTCTTGGTCTATCTCTTCGAATAGTCAACTATGTGTGTTGTTATCAAGCAGATTATATAAATCAAATCATGATTTGACAACAGCTCTCCCAAGTCCCATCCATTTGGCATTAATTACAACATGCTGCTGAAGTATTAACCAATACCTCTTCTATGTTCCCTTTCCACCTTTCCATAAGACAAAAAAATAAAATAAAATTCTCTCTATTTTTTCTGGAAACGAAAGACTATTAAAATAGTTCGTTAGTTATTAGCAGGAAATGTGGGCTTTTGGACGGCACGATAGATTCCTGCCAACACTCACGCTTACAAGTATGGTTCAAAAAAAGTTAGTTTAGTGATATATGTATATAAATAAATCAATCTAAACTAAGCTGAAATGAGATATAAGTTCTTGAGATTTCGTTAATCTCAATTAACATATAAACTAATTTGAGAATATCATTTATCATCAAACAAAAAGAAAAAAAAAACGCACACCAACTCGGTTAAGTTTTAAGCAAATACACAGTTGTTTTTTTTTCAAGAAACAAGTTCGTTAAAATTTTTGAAGAGTTCACAAATTTAAATTATTTTTCAAGAATCTTAAACTCAAAAAAAATACTTTATTATAAAGAAAGTTGACTAATCATTCAATGGTAACACCGTACACGACACTCATGCTAACAACTCCTCAGCCTTATTGGCTTATTGCTCTTGGGGTTATAAAAGCAAGGATTTTTCCTAGTTTTGGAAATCTCGGGGCGTTCCGTCCACACTCTTGAAAATAACCCTCGAAGCTACTACAAAGCTTAAAGTTAAAACCCCTGTTTCATTAATGAAAGGACTCTTTTAAAGACCAAGACAAAGTGAAGTCCACTTTACACTGACCCTGTCTGAACCAAACCAACGCGGCTGTAGCTTGAAGCTGCGTTGAAATTGTTAAGATTTCACACTCTTGATTGCGATCGACAGTACCAACCACTCTTTTTTCCCCTTCATAAATATACTGCCTTTTCACTAGAGGAATCCACTAGGACAACATTCAACGCTAGCACTTCCTTACATCTTTGTCTTCCTCAAAAATTCCTTTCGTATCTACAATCACAGCTCCCCAAATGGTTACTTTTCTTGCTTACTCTAGCTAGGTAAGTGTGCTTTCTAACATTCCTTGCAAACCCCAGCTTCCTTTATTCTGTCATTTTTTTGCGTAGTTAAGAATACCATGAATCTTTTTTTGCGTCATTTCTTCTTGCTGTTGTGGTGTTGCTTTGTGTCTGTATGTACTAATAGTGTCTCCGGTTTGAACTATGATGGCTTGGCTCTGATGTCACTCTTGAGGAAATGGGATTCTGTGCCTACTTCCATTACTTCAAGTTGGAATTCTTCAGACTCGACTCCTTGTTCTTGGCTAGGTATAGGATGTGATCATAGAAGTCATTGTGTGGTTTCTTTGAACCTTTCTGGCTTAGGAATTTCTGGTCCTTTGGGACCTGAAACTGGGCAGTTAAAGCAGTTAAAGACTGTTGATTTGAACACCAATTATTTCTCTGGTGATATACCCTCACAGTTGGGAAATTGTAGTCTCCTTGAGTACTTGGATTTGTCTGCAAATAGCTTTACTGGTGGAATACCTGATAGCTTTAAGTACTTGCAAAATTTACAAACATTGATTATTTTCTCGAATTCACTGTCTGGTGAAATACCTGAATCATTGTTCCAAGATTTGGCTTTACAAGTTTTGTATTTGGACACCAATAAATTCAATGGTTCCATTCCTAGGAGTGTTGGTAACTTGACTGAGCTTTTAGAACTGTCCTTATTTGGAAATCAATTATCTGGGACAATCCCTGAGTCTATTGGAAATTGTAGAAAATTGCAATCTCTCCCTCTGAGTTATAACAAGTTAAGTGGTTCTTTGCCTGAGATTCTAACCAATCTTGAAAGCCTTGTTGAATTATTTGTTAGTCATAATAGTCTTGAGGGTAGAATTCCTTTAGGTTTCGGCAAATGCAAGAATTTGGAAACCTTAGATTTGTCATTCAATAGCTATAGTGGGGGTCTTCCACCAGATTTAGGCAATTGTAGTAGCTTAGCAACCTTGGCCATTATCCATAGCAACTTAAGAGGCGCTATCCCATCTTCCTTTGGCCAACTGAAAAAGCTTTCTGTGCTCGACCTTTCTGAGAATCGACTGTCTGGGACGATTCCTCCTGAACTTAGTAATTGCAAGTCCTTGATGACCTTAAATTTATACACAAATGAGCTTGAGGGAAAGATTCCGAGTGAGTTGGGGAGGCTAAACAAATTGGAGGACCTCGAATTGTTCAACAATCATTTGAGTGGTGCAATTCCTATTAGCATCTGGAAGATTGCGAGCCTTAAGTACCTCCTTGTGTATAACAACAGTCTTTCTGGTGAATTGCCTCTTGAGATCACTCATCTCAAGAACCTAAAGAACTTGTCACTATACAACAACCAGTTCTTTGGTGTCATACCCCAAAGTTTGGGAATCAACAGCAGTTTGTTGCAGCTGGACTTCACAGATAATAAGTTCACAGGTGAAATTCCCCCAAACCTTTGCCATGGAAAGCAGTTGAGAGTTCTTAATATGGGCCGGAACCAACTTCAAGGCAGCATTCCTTCTGATGTGGGAGGCTGCTTAACGCTCTGGAGATTGATCCTCAAGGAGAACAACCTCTCAGGTGCCCTTCCAGAATTTTCAGAAAATCCAATCCTCTATCACATGGACGTCAGCAAAAATAATATTACAGGTCCAATTCCACCCAGCATTGGGAACTGTTCTGGTCTCACTTCCATTCATCTTTCCATGAACAAGCTTACAGGGTTTATACCCTCAGAGCTAGGAAATCTTGTAAACCTTCTGGTAGTGGATCTTTCATCCAACCAACTGGAAGGTTCTTTGCCATCGCAGCTGTCAAAGTGTCACAACTTAGGCAAGTTTGATGTAGGGTTCAATTCACTGAACGGCTCAGTTCCATCGAGTTTAAGGAACTGGACCAGCTTGTCCACTTTGATTTTAAAAGAGAATCATTTTATTGGGGGAATTCCACCTTTCCTCTCAGAACTTGAAAAGCTTACAGAGATACAACTTGGTGGAAATTTTCTGGGAGGTGAGATTCCTTCATGGATTGGGTCTTTACAGAGTCTGCAATATGCATTGAATCTCAGCAGTAATGGATTGTTTGGAGAGCTTCCTTCAGAGCTGGGGAACTTGATCAAGCTTGAACAGCTTCAGTTATCAAACAATAATCTGACAGGAACTCTAGCACCTCTTGATAAAATCCATTCGTTGGTCCAGGTCGATATTTCATACAATCACTTCAGTGGTCCAATACCAGAAACACTAATGAACTTGCTTAACTCATCGCCGTCATCATTCTGGGGCAATCCCGATCTATGTGTCAGTTGTCTTCCATCAGGTGGCTTAACATGCACCAAAAACAGAAGTATCAAGTCATGTGACTCTCAGTCAAGCAAGCGAGACAGCTTTTCTAGAGTGGCTGTCGCGCTGATAGCTATTGCTTCTGTGGTTGCTGTTTTCATGCTTGTTGGACTGGTTTGCATGTTTATCTTGTGCAGAAGATGTAAGCAGGATCTTGGGATCGACCATGATGTTGAAATTGCTGCTCAAGAGGGCCCTTCTTCCCTACTCAACAAAGTGATGCAAGCTACTGAGAATCTAAATGACAGACATATAGTTGGGAGGGGAACCCATGGAACCGTTTATAAGGCTTCATTGGGTGGAGACAAAATATTTGCAGTTAAGAAGATAGTATTTACAGGCCACAAAGGAGGAAACAAAAGTATGGTTACAGAAATTCAAACCATTGGGAAAATCAGGCACCGGAATCTGCTCAAATTGGAAAACTTTTGGTTACGGAAGGATTATGGTCTGATCCTGTATGCCTACATGCAAAATGGGAGCGTTCATGATGTCTTACATGGGAGCACACCACCGCAAACCCTGGAGTGGAGCATACGCCATAAAATAGCTTTAGGAACTGCCCATGGTTTGGAATATCTCCACTATGATTGCAATCCTCCTATTGTGCATCGAGACATCAAACCAGAAAACATTCTCTTAGACTCTGATATGGAGCCTCATATCTCTGATTTCGGTATAGCTAAGCTACTTGATCAGTCTTCTGCTTCAGCACAGTCTTTCCTGGTTGCAGGCACAATTGGATATATAGCACCAGGTAACCTTTCCACTTGCTGTTTTAAGTAGAAGTTATTCAGTTATCATATATGTTCATATTTCTAAGGTAAAAGAATCCTCATTTGCTTTGGCAGAAAACGCCTTGTCGACAATAAAGAGCAAGGAATCGGATGTTTATAGCTACGGGGTTGTTTTGCTTGAGCTGATAACTAGAAAGAAGGCATTGGATCCATTATTTGTGGGGGAAACAGATATTGTAGAGTGGGTCAGATCTGTTTGGAGCAGCACAGAAGACATCAACAAGATTGCTGATTCAAGCCTAAGGGAGGAGTTTTTGGATTCAAATATCATGAATCAAGCCATTGATGTGCTTTTGGTGGCTTTGAGATGCACTGAAAAGGCGCCTAGGAGAAGACCCACAATGAGAGATGTTGTCAAGCGATTAGTAAAAAGAGATGCCAGCATTAGAGGCAAACGCAGCTGAAGTTTTGTAGGGTTTTTTTAGAATATTAACTCATGCTATCTAGTCCTCCTTTTGGTTTAGGATCAAGTTGCTTAGCATTTCCAAACCAAATGGAATAAAGCAATGATATGTATATATAAGATGTTTTTATTGCACTCTTTTTTGACCGTTGATCTGCCTGGACACCCAGGTTTAACAAACCTGGATCAACTTTTATCCGATTTTTTTTTTTTAAAAAAAAAAAACTCAGCTCAAATGTTAAGTTCTACCCCCATACCACCCAAACATTTAAAAAGATTCAACGAAGAAGAAAATTTTCGAGAGAGAAAAAAATGGCAAGAAGACTCCTTTCCAAGTTGGCTTTCCACGCCGTCTCCGCCGAAATCGATGACCGGACCACCGCATTAACAACCAGAGCCACAACCTTCGTGTCCTCCTTCAACAAGGCCGCAACGAAATCGCTTATAACTTCACCAGATCTCTCATCCTCTCCGCCTTCTCTCTCTGTTTTCTCTTTCTTCTTACTCTCTCGGATATGCTACGTTTTATATGTTCTGGGTCTGAATTGCGCGGTTTTACGATCTCATGAGGCGAGAAGGCCGGCTTCCTTCGTTTGGTTATTTGAGAAAAATTGTTGTATCTATGGTGGAATCCAAGAAAGTTGATAAGGTTCTTGATGTGCTGTGGAGTTGTTCGAGGCTATGAAGAGGAGGAAAGCTGGTCCTAATGTGTTTGCAGAGAAGGGGTGTGAGGGATTTGGCGCCGAAAAGGGTGGCTTTTAATAAGCTTATTGGTGGGTATTGTAAGGTTGGGGAGGTGGATAGGGCTTATAGTTTGAAAGAGAGGATGAAGAGGTGGAAGTTGTTACTTTTAACTCGTTGCTTAGTGGCTTTGTAAGGTGCGGAGAATGGAGGAGGCGAGGAGTATGTTGAAGGAGATGGAAAGTAATGGTTTTATTGACTATTGTGAACGGTAATTGTCAGATTGGTATAGAGAAATGCTTGAGAACGGTTTCCGTCCTATTGTCTGCATCTGCTTAGAAAGGGAGGGGGGGTTGCAAGAGGCCCGGATTATCAGCTCTGAAATGATTGTGAATGGAATGGATGATTTGAACAGTAATGAGGAGCTGTCTGCTGTTGCCAAGATACAAGAGGTGTTCTTGGTACCATTAGCTATCTGCAGAGACTATACATTCTCGCATGTCTTTTCTTCACACGATCTCATTTACTATATGATGCCAGCATTTGAAATGTGTGGGCGGGCAGTGTTTCCTTGTACTTGCATTCTCCGGTTCCTATTTATCTCGAGTTTGCTTCGATGAGTGAAAACATCCAGGAATCAGGACGTTTAATATCCACATTGCGTGCTATTTTCCCAAAATCACTAGTTCTTTTCTCATCTTGTTGCACTAGGCACAGTGCCACACATGACAAGCAAGAATGTGACCCCTGTTTTTCACCTTCTTTCTCTTCTCTTCCTCGCTGCTGTTTTTCACTGGGAGTAACTTGGCTCCTTCCTTTCTCATTTAATGGCTACTCCTTCACCTTTTCATCTGTTATGGTCTTTCTTGGGCTGGATTGCCACAATTATTTGCAATTATTAATGCTTTTTAATAGGTTATTTTATTTGGATGTCCTCTGTTACATGTCCATTTTTTGGGGTGGTCTTCAGTTTATGCATCAGCCGAGTCATGATTTGTCATCAGGTATGGTGTTTGGTATGCAGGAACGGCCATTTTTCAGCTACAAGTATCAGCTTTGCTAATTGGTTTTCGATTTCTCATCTGCTTCTTTGCTACGCAACTGGTTATGTGGTCGAGTTTATATGACACTGCATTTGTATCATTCTTTCATTTGCCTCCTTGATTGAATGGCTGTTGTTTTTTCTGGGTCTACTCTCTGTTTCTGATTTGCGAGGTGATGCGATGTGCTCAGTGAATTTCCTTTCCTTTTGCCTGTTTTTTCTCTGCTTTCCATCCTCTTTGTTACCTACGATGTGCAGGCTTGCTGTGCATTGTTTGGCTACTCTTACAGTGCTCCACTGATTTCACAGGCTTTTGTTTTGATCACTTGGTTCTTTTAACGATGGGTTCATAGTTTTCTTAACTATCCATCCAGGCTAGGTGCATGCAGACTCTGGGATAACAAGAATTACTCATGCTTTGATGGTGTTCTTGTGGATGCTGAGGGATGTTAAGCTCCATTTGTTCAGTTTTAATTATCATGATTGCAAGGTGCAATGTTTTATTTTATCCTTAAGAGTTGGTTTTCAAAATACCATCTCAATATAAAGCAGGTTAAATATCATTCGGACCTAAACCACTCACCAGCCAGCTAGACTAGCAATACTAGTACAAGATAAAGCAATGAAACTACCATATGCATCTGCCCTTTCCTTCTATATTTTGTTAATACACTAATTTCACTTCACTTCTGGTCTGAATCTTGGTAGGGTAATGCACATGACCATGGATGTGAAGGACGTTGCGAGCTTTTCGGCAGCTTTGGAAGTGGGTGGAGTCTATGAGATCCCAGGCTTCTATGGAATGCCGAATCTTCTAGCATTGTTGCTGCTAACAACTGCATGTTGTGTTATTGATGAAGAAAACAATCTACATTGGAAAGGAGCTCGGGAAGATTGGCGTACGGTACCTTACTCTAGGTTTGACATTGACAGTTTCCTTGTTCATTCGGTCCAGGTCAATATTTCATGCAATCATTTTGCAGGGTCCAATGCCTGAATGAATACTGATGAACTTGCTCAACTCTTCCCGGTCATCATTCTGGGACCCATTTGAATACCTCGTCTCTTCAAGAAATAAACAATGTATCATTAACTTGTTTTGTTAAAAATTGAATTCATTAACGCTTCTAGGAAGAAAGAAATCTGAGGCATGATCCCAAAAAACAACTCCATAGTTACAGGTTACACCCCGGTTTTCAAAAGAGTGAATACAAGCAGATTCAAGAGAGAAACATGTACAGACTCAAATACATTACTAAACTGGACAACGAAAAGAATTCCCAGCTTTCATACAAACCTCAACCTATAATAGGAAATGAAGGTCCAACACTGAAATTGGGAGAGAATGAAATGACTGAGAAAACAAGAAGAACAAGGATTCCAGAAAGAAACAGAAAAAAGAATATGGGGGTCAGCTAATCCATTACAGAAACTTCACTGTCTAATTTACAGAAGGGCTGTACCTTTGCCTTATGAACTTCCATGAGATCTGACTGATGAAATTGATTGTGCTGAGACAGAGGCTGTTGGGCTACCAAGTTCATTATCCCCATCGATGGCTTTGGGTTTTCCGCTTAATCTTTCCATTGCTTCTTGGCAAATGTCATTAAACCAATCATCTTCTGGCAGCTCCCTGACATCAAAAACGAAATCTCAGCTCCAGAAAAACCAAATGTTTTAATATAATATGACTAAACATCTAAATGAGTCCCCACACATGGTAGCTGTTTTACTGCACCTAACAAATGATTTGAACATTTTTTACCCCAAGATGGAACCCAAAGACATTGAGCTTATGGCAAATAAATACTGCACCAGAGAATGGACTTTGTTCACATTTTCAAATTTCATTTCAGCATAGGCAGTGGATATATTATTTCTGACAATCTGATGATGATGATGATGATGATGAACTTGCAATTAGTATGCTTCTCACAGCTGATTTTTTGTCATCATCAAAGAATTTGTTTCTAATATCAAAATTAGATATTCAATTACTTAGCAACTCATGGGCCATGACACCCTCCTGGCTTCTGGCCAAGGATATTGGAGGTTGTATCTAACACCATGATCTTACTGTTCTGCTAATCATTTGTGAGGAAAAAAAACAAGGATTGTTGTCTGGAAAGAAGATAGTAGTGATAGAAGATTCGAAACTACTTCCCAAGTTATAATTATATCCAGCTTTCTCCCTAACAAAAATAAAACAACATAGCCAGCTAAGGGTTTGGGGGTGAAGTGATACTCCAACCCTACAAATCAATACATCCCAATCTTCAAAATTCCCAATAACATCTGCAGTGTAATTATCACGAGTTTAAGTAGTTTCAATAAAACTAGTTTTCCATCTCATCGACATCTGCTGTGTCAACAAAACTTGGTGTAGTGAATAATATTCAAAACGAAAGGAGTAAAGAGAAGGAAAAGGAAATGCATTCAAGACAATATAGGTTTACCAAACACAACAAGTATATTGAGAAAAAACTTGTTCCTAAGCATTAACACAATTAAAGGAGCTGAATTACATGTGTTGAGAAAACAACTAAGAGTTGAAATAAATTCACATGAATCTCATACATTAGAAACTGGTTCCTTCAATAACATGTGGATCCATACACTAAATACTAAAATGAATTCTAGGAATTCAAAGGGTTCAATAACTAGGTTTTTGCAGAAATTTGGCCTAGCTTTGGTTTTGTTTATATATACTTTCAGGTAATGTTGAGAATATATAATGAAACTGCTGCTGGTCAAAAACCAAAAACCAAAAATAAAAACTAGTTTACCTGTCTGGATCCATCCCTGTTGCAGAGAATACTGCCAAAGCTTTTGCAATTATTTCATTGACAACGCGATGCAAATTTCGTGATAAGTAGCGTCCTTGGGAAGCAAAGCACATGACAAACTTCATGTCCAAATAGAACTGCATGTTTACAAGTAAATAAGCATATTAATGACCCAATTCACATGCATATAACTATATATGAAATGATGTCAGATTTATATACCTGTTGTATACCAAGAGGACCTAAAGGCCTTGGACCTTCCTCGATATCATCCCAAAAATTTTGATCTTCTGAAAGCCATAAAATGACTGTTTCTGTAAGTCTCATCAATAGTAATGTTGCAAATCTTTCCCTTCCTACAAACATCTCTGCTGCTATACTAGCCATACGGTTCAGTTTTACAAAAAGTTCCTGAATTGAAGCATATAACAATACACTGTAAGAACTTGGCCTGAAAGTTCCAAAACTAAAAAAAGATATTAAATACAAGAACAGATTTTGTGAATAACAAGCATGTTTAATGTGATATGTTGGAATTCAAAACTAAAATAGTTAATCCTCCTCAGACTCAACAAACAATTCCTGCTCACAAGCCTTTCCCATCCATCAAAAGATTAAGTTACATCATTCCCATGTGCCAAGTCCAGTATCACTGATGACTCAGCCGGCTTACAATTTCTTTTAATCTAGTTACAACTTACAAAACCTGCTTCCAACTACTTGTTAAGCACCCAATTTTCCTAAAAAAAAATTCAATAGTTAAACCACATCAAGTAGGAGGAGAATAACTAAAAACCTTATTTGGGTAGATGAAGACCAACAGCAATCAACTTAAGTGATTGCCAAGCATTATTTACATGAAAGGAAAACTTGTTTGAATAGATAGAGGAATGAAGCTATCAACTAAATGATAGACTTGTTAGTCCGAAATCAGGTGCGATGTCTAGTAGCACAAGAATAAAAACATAAAATCATAGTATTCCAGAAATTAAAAAAACTAAAATGGATTCTTCACCATCTTTTTCCAGCCCTATATAATACTAACATAAGAAAATAGCGACATGTCTCTATCAAATGAAAGGCATCTATTAATTTAAGAAATAATACCTGGAATATTGGGGATGGAAACCGATCTACCTCATCTGCACTTCCAACCATGTTTGTATACATTTCTGCAGTAAGATAGCTATCACCATCTTCTGTAAAAATGAGATCCAGTGCATGTTGTCGACAGAAAGCATCTTTTAATCTATCAACCGAACCTGCAAGCCGCTTCCTCCATTCTCGTTGCTCAGGATGACGGTTCTGCCTATCTAAAGGTCTTCTACGGGAATCATCCTTGTAATTAGCCTGATTCGGAGGTGCAAGTTTCATGGCTGCACGTGGGAGTAGTTCATCTGCTAATAATGAAGCATTAGCCAGTAATGCAATTTGTTGAGCTTCAGTCTCAGCCATTTGCACAATTTTATTTCCACAACCTTCAAAGTTTGCCTCTTCTTCCATCGAACCTGGTAAAGCTTTTATGAGCATGTTCACGTACGAGTTAAATACTTGGAACAAACCTTCCAGTGTTTGGCCTCCCATTTGCATGCTTAAGAGTGGTCCTACATCCTCAAAGAAGTCCTACATGTGCAAGTTGTACAATAATGCAAGTTAGTGAAATAATTAAACCACTACCAAAAGTTCAAGGAAGAACCATTAAAAATCGACCAGTAAGCAACTATGACAACAAACAACATTTGCCCAGATTATCATATAGAAGACTAATGATTCAAAAACATTCAAGACATTTCAGAAAGTGCGTAAACCAGCTGCAAAAGTGAATTCACGATAATATATCCAGCAGCAAGGACAGATGAGGGAAAACAATATTTGAGTTAGTGCATGTGCCATTCAAGGGCTGTACATAGGTCAAAAATCACCTGAGATTAAACAACATGCAAAGTTGCAATTAAAAAGAGCAAGTGGACAGGACCAGACCATGATTTAATGTTTGGATAGAGAGAAAGGAGATGTATAATAATGTCACAGTTTATCAGATATCAAAAGGAAAGAATGTTTACCTGGACCATTAAATTGAAGCGATGGGCACTACTTGTAAGTTTATGTTGAAATGCTGCTGCATTACCAAGAGATGTAACAGAAGACCTGCCAGACTGCCGAGTACTGGTTGGAGGATAAGTAAGTACCCAATCATCAGCAGCAGCCAAAGCAGCAGTGCTCTCTTCAATTCGTTTTAGATTGGCATTTAAGGCTTGTTCAACACTAGGCCTAAAGAGTTTTAATAGCACAGGACAGAGTGCCAAACCACGAGCTTCCAACAAAGAGCAATGACCTAAAGCTATTTGAACACACTCTGCAGCGGCTCTTAAACCTCCAGCAGCTGCTGATGACGCTATTGCATGTCTTTTAACAAGACCCGCAAAGGCCTCTGTTTGCTTGGTGGCCCACATCACAAGCTCAGACCTATACTCCCGTTCCTTACCGAAAATAGCCAAAGAATCACTAGAAGCTTGAACGATTGCAGAAAACACTATCTGTGACAGTGCAGCCGTATAAGCTCCTCCATATGATGTGCTAGACGGGCAGAGGCTTTGCATATTATACTGATATCTTTGGAGGTGTGCATTGAGGAGCAAGCTATGAGCTCGAGGGCCATCCCCGAGCTTTTTAAGAGCTGATATGGCTGCACGAAGTTCACTACTGCGAGTAGAAGGTTGGCAAGCAGCTTCAGCAAGCTGATCAGCCAACTTTTGCCCGCGCTCTGTAATCGCTATCTCTAAAGACCTAAGTATACCAGGACTTGACAATTCTGTTTTTTTCATTTCAGCAGCTATACGTTCTCCCTCGTCAATCACCGCCAGAGCTTCATCCACTCTCCTCTCAGCTAACAAAACATCAAGCATATCAGGGAACTCAGCCAACCATCTCTCCAAATCAGTCGGCTCTCTATCTTCAACATTCTCTAACCCATTTACCAAAGACCCTTCAGATGCTTTCAAAGATAAAGAATCAATGTTAACTCCCTCTACTAAACCATGAATCAAAGTTGCTTGAGTAGATAACAAATTTCTTATAGACAACAACTCCCCTTCCAAATCTGATATCTCCTTCGACGTCCTGTCAACACACAAACACGAAAGCATTCCCAGTATAAAATACTTAAAAGATCCTTGATCACATTAAAACACAACATTAAACCACAAATCCAATCCCAAGTTCCTACAAACTGCAAAATCCGCAAATTTCCACACATTTCCAGCTGTAAAATTGCAATTCAATAATATCAACTTCTAGATTAACAATTACAGCAACTAAATTTCTCAACCTAGCTATAAATTACTGAATCCTAAACCACAAATTCAATCACAACTTCCTACAAACTGCAAAATCCGCAAATTTTAAGTCAACTAAATTTCCACACACACATTTCCAGAAGTAAAATCGCAATTGAATAACCTCAACTTCCAGATTAACATTTACAGCAAGTTAAAATATCAAGCTAGCTATAAATTACTGGATCCTAAACCACAAATTCGATCCCAACTTCCAAGAAAACGCAAAAACTACCAATTTTTCCGGCAATGTGAAGCGCTAATTTACCTTATAAACGCAGCATAATTAGCGTAAACACTTTTCCGCATTTCGTCAGCTGAAGCCCTCTTTAAATCCAAAAGATACGAGCATAACTGCTTTATTTCCTGTTAATGACCAACACACGCATTAATCATCTTCCAGACCTAAAAACGACAAGTCGTCTGCTCTAACGTTTCTATAGAGAGAGAAAAAAAGGACTGGTAGTCAACGAACCTTCTCGTTTAGAGAGCATTTGGACTGAACGTAAGAATCGGCGTTGAATCTATCAGACTTGAAGACGTTGAGTCCTTCCTCGAGCTTCGTGCCGTTCTCCTTCACCGGCGTCCCTCGCGAACGACTACTCGTCTTCGCTGAAGCCATTGTTTGCTGAGATAAGATCAGAAATACGGTAACGGTGGGTAGACGCGGCCGGTGAAGAGAAACAAAGGATTAGATCTAAGGGTAAATTTGGAATTTAAAAATGATCGGTGCCGTAGAAGAAGAAGGAGAGAGGAGGAAGGGAGTGAGGGAGAAAGTTTTTTTTTAGAAGAACAGGCAAACAACACACGGCTCTGTTCTTTCGTGCTGTTTTTTTTTTTAACTTTTATGTCACTGTAAACAATTTAGAGAGAGAGAGAGAAAGTAGACTGGGTTTGATTGTGACTGCTGTTTGTTAGAAGAGATTTTGACCACTGTGGTAAATTGGCTAATCATTAATTATTAATTAATTAATTAACAGAAACTAATCTTTGTGATGAAAACATTGTAGGTGCAAATATTTTTCATCCTCTCGTAAATTACTCTAAATTATAAATGAATTTTTAAAAAATTTTAAATTTGATTCTTAAAATTTTTTTTGGGTACAATGTAGATTAATTAACATCTAATTATATATATATTTTTAAAAAATTTAAATTACTTTAAAATAAATCGTGACTTTAAATTTCATAAAAAAATTACTTTAACCCTCATTCTTTTTATTTACAAGTGATTGTTCTTTTTAATTATTAAAAATTTAATTTTGATATTAAAATTAGTTTTTCTTGTTCTTAAGGTTTTTTTTTTTTTTAAATGAGGAGAGAGAGGATGCTGTAATCTCCCCCCGCCGCTTTCTTGGCTTTGCACTGTTTTTTGAGTAAAACTTGCATCCTCTTTTACAAGTGGCCATTTGTTTCGGTCATTTCACCCCAATAGCTCCTCTCGCAAAACAAGAACAAACCCACTAGTTCCGAACAAGTTGTCTTCTTACTTGGCTAAATCTAAACTGCTGACATTTCACGTTAATTTATTTTCAGGGTGAATTACCAGATGGAAAGCAAGTAGCTATCAAAAGTTTCCAGTCAAGGTATAGAGGAATTCAAGAATGAATTAGTCATCGTAATTGCCAAGCTGCAGCATAGAAATCTTGCGAGACTATTGGGTTGTTGCATTGAAGAAAACGAAAAGCTACTGGTGTATGAATACATGCCCAATGGCAGTCTTGCCCTTCACCTCCTTGGTATTGTCCTTACAGCTTATTTTTCATATGCTTTGAGCTTCTTTTTATTGGATATAAAGCTTGAATGTGAATATCTTTGCTTTTAGGCACGGAAATGAGTGCAGAATTAGATTGGAAACTGCGGGTTAGCATTATCATCAATGGAATAGCTAGAGGCCTTGTCTATCAACACGAGGACAGTCGACTAAGAATAATTCACAGAGACATGATCAGAGCCAGCAATATTTTGTTGGATCATCAGATGAATCCAAGAGTTTCTGATTTCGGAATGGCAAGAATTTTTGGAGGAGATCAGAAGCAAGCCAATACAAATGGAGTCGCTGGTACACAGTATGTCCACTCTACTTTCTTTCTTTTTGGTTGGGTTTCGAGGAAGTTTAACTGTTGTGTATGTCTTGATTTTTCTTCCCTCTGAGGCCTTTTCCAGGACATGGGGGCTTTTTACCTTTATCAAAAAACTGTAAAACATTTTATCAAAAACAAACACAGAAAAATTAGAAAAACTTTTTTTCTCTAAAATATTTTAACCAAAATAAGCACCATGTTGCAGTATCTTTCATTTTTTTCAAAATACCCATATCATAGTTATAAGATTTAATTCAGATGTTAACCCGGCTCAAGACTTGAATCAAAAGTTAATGTCGGATTAGTATATTAACATAAGCTATAGTTTTTTTTAAAAAAAAACTTGAAATAAAATGTATAATTTTTTTTAAAAAAAGAGATTTAAAAATAATCTCGTTTCAATTAAAAAAAAACCAAACAAATTGACTAGCAAGACTAGAGAGGGTTTTATAACCATGATTAAGACTAATATTTTTTCGTTTGAAACAGTGGATACATGGCGCCAGAATATGCAATGCAAGGTATCTTCTTGGTAAAATCTTATGTTTTTGGTTTTGGAGTTCTTTTGTTAGAGATTATTGCTGGAAAAGGGAGGAATGGTGGGTTCTATCTTTCCGATGATGGTCGTCAGAGCCTACTCATGCACGTAAACATTTTATAGTTCTCGATTTTTTTTTATATAGAAAATTACATCTGGGCCAATTTCCACTTATGACCCGATCCATATTTGAAATTTTCATATCGCAGGCATGGAATTTATGGCATGAAGGCAAAGCAATGGAGATTATGGATTAAATCTTGGAAAAAACATGTGTGGTTAGTGAATTTCTAAATTGTATACACATTGCTTTATTATGTGTTCAAGAGGATCCAATTAACAGACCAACCATGTCCACTATAGTTGTCAGTCATGCTAGCAAGTGATACCATGACACTCCCAATCCAAAACAGCCTGCATTTTCCGTTGGAAGAAAGAATCAAACACTAGTTTCAGCTGGTTCCTATGGTTCTGTCAATGATATGACAATTTCTAGTTTCTCACCTCGGTAATATTGGATGCTCCTCTTGCTCCATTGAGTTTTGATCATGAAGAACAATGTGAGGCTTTTGTTGTGTTGATAACATGCCAATGATGTATATGTTTAGGTGCAATGATGCAATGGTCAGCAAATTATACGGTCTAGTTCCTTTTGTAGATGTAGAAATGAATTATAAATTAGGCTTCTTCAAGTTATGGTTGTGACTATGAAGTCTATATTTCTCTCCAATTAGTCAATTGAACAAGGATAAATAAGAAGAAGGGCATCCTCCACTCATGATTCCTAGTTCTCTTCTGAATAAAAAAGCCAACAGACACCAAAAACATATCCAAATCTAGAAGGGGGGTTAAGAAACAAAAAGATAAAAATGCATTATCCCACTGCCCACCTGACATGAGTGGCAAAGTTTTCTCCTGATGGTGGAATTGAATGCTAAACAGGAATTATTGTGGCAAGCTGTTGTTGGAATTGTGCACTGCTGTGGGAAAGTTGGTCCATTACAACTTCAAAACACAGGATTGTTCCATAAAGATTTCTCAAAGAAAGGTAAATGAAGAAGTATAGTTGAAAGAGTGGATAATACTGGTTGCATTTATTACAATTTCAGAAACCAGGCCAAATCCATAGTCTTGTCTGAAATTATGCCTTACAGGCATAATGAATTTCAATCTACCAAATAGACAAATAGAAGAAAGTCCATCACAAAAGATCCTCCATTAGGCATTTAAAGGATCGAGCTCCTCAACTCATTCAGTCCCAGAATCCGAACGAACAACTGTTGACAAAGAAACAAAATCATTTTATCAGAATATGCACAGTTGAGAGCTGATTTCGCTAAAAGGTAATGATAAAAAGTAGGCTAAGAATGCAAGGTAATGTGCAGAAGAATAGACACATGGAGGGGCCAAAAAAGCCAGAAGACCACAACAGCTGAAATGATCCATTCCATAGAGAAGGCACAAATAAGTCAAAGAGGAGGAAATGCAATTAACAATAGCTGAAATGATTTATTCCATGGAGGTGGCCTGGCCCGAGTAAGTCAAAGACATGGTAGAGAATTTCTACAATCATCAATCAGTTTTCAGTCTCCAATCTCCATCCAATTCATAAGCACTCTAACAATTCTACCATAACCTTCGATCCTTTTCTAGTTAAAATTACCAAGACGGAAACGACTGCACTGAACAAAGCCCTTTGGAACAGCTAGCTTATTTATTCACATCATAACAGAGAGAACAATCACTTTTTTCTAAGGCATGGGTGAAGGTATTCTATCAAACCAAAGCAAGCCACGGTTCTAACGATTCCTTAATAAATGAAAAAAACACCACATTCCCTGCAATCGAGATCATTAGACTACTTGGGTTATGTTTTTATGGTTTAAATGCTTTTCGTTTAACAATATATTAAAATAATATTTTTTATTTTTAAAAAATTATTTTTAATATAACTCCATCGCAATCTAAAAATATATATAAAAACAATTTTTAACAAAAAAAAAAAATTCAAAACTCGAGGGGGCGTTTCCAAACAGACCTTTTAATACTCAAACATAGAGAGCATCGATCGGACTTTGACCAAACCCACAGCCCTTCAATCTTACAACACTTGTGACATATCAGAACACACCTTATCGAATCAGAAACCTCAGCGGACATTACTCCAAAGGTCCACATCGATCACGTACTAAAGAATCCTCATATATATTTTTTTTTAAATAAGGCTCTCAACTTTACCCCAAATTCTAATTCTGACTTGATTTGTACAGACAACAACAATCCATTCAGCCTATAAATTTCCTATCCATCAATCAGAGGGAGATTCGATTAACAATGATCGCAAAATTGAACAAAATCAATTCAGATTCAATAAAATCAGGAGAAAGAAACAGCAATGACCCAGAAACCAAAAACCCCAGATCTTAAAGCGACAGATTTGTACGAGGAGAGGATGAGAAAGAAAGGGAAGGGTGGAGTCTTACTGGGTTTCTGAGGATTTCCATCGACAAACTTGGTAACAGCAAAATGAACCTTTTCCCTCGAAAGAGCTTCAGTCTTGTATGGTTCTTTGAGACAGTTTCTGACAAGATTAGCACAGATGTTGGAATATGTTATGTAGGTCATGCCGGCGGCCCTCCAAAACGGCGCTGCTGCATTCGACGCCATCGGAATTACTCTCCTCTCTTCTTCTTGTCTCTCTGATTCTCTATCTAGAGAAAGGACACCATCATTCGCCTCCTGTGTTTTGTGCTGACCTAGTAGATTCTCATGGGCTCATTATTGGCCCACTAAAGTTTTTAGCCCAAACAAATTACTACCCACGATGTGCCTCTCTGTGAGCAAGATGATATTTTTCTCTTTGGTAGTGCTTGATAACCGTTGCAGTTGATTTTTTAAATGTTTTTCAGTATTAAGATAATATTTCTTTTTATTTTTAAAAATTTATTTTTAATATTAACACATAAAAACAATAAAAAAATAAAAAAATAATTATTTTAAAAACACGTAGTTAGCCGCATAAATAAAGTTGTTTATCTCTGATTAATTCCCGGACACAATACTTGATAAATATCTATAAAATAACGTTACTCTCCTCCTTCAGAATCTTGAACAATCTAATTTGTGTTAATGGAAGCGACCATATTAATCTTACCTGATTTAAGACAGAACTATTTATAGCACCATTTGATGATATAATATGTTAGTGCTATTTAACACTCCCTCCTTCTGCTGCATGATGTTGGACCAATCTGAAGGAGTTTCTTCACTTTTGCAGGAAAACATCCATATCCTTTCAGCGATCAGGTTGTCATATATGTTCGCCATGTTGGACCTGGGGTGTTAGTGGGGCAAGCATGGCAAGAAGGGAAGGAATTACAGCAAGTTCCTCAGAAGTTATGTGATGAGGTTTTGATGGTTAGAGATTGTGCTGCACCTATAGAATATCCCTGAAAAAATCTCCATCTCTGTGTTTCATTTCCTTTCATTGGTTGATTAGAGCAGCTGATCGAATCTTGAGCCCTCGAGTAGAACAACTTTAAGAATATCCATGCCAATGAGCAAATAGGGAAGAAGAAAGAAAGTGTAGTTTCTGTAATGTTCCTCTAGTTCTGTGAATCTTGAATTTGGCCTCCTCAGTTTATGTGTAGCCTCCAGTATTGCGCCATTTAGATGCAGTACACGTACAGAATGCCAAGCCTCACTCCCAGACCATCTCTCTCGTTACTGCGTTTTAGTAATTTAGTGATGATTTTGCTGAAATTGTGCCAATTACTTCATTTTATTGAGGGAGAATGATTAGAATGTAATTCAATAAAAGATAACAAGGGGATTTTGCAATGGTGCGAATATCGGGGTGGTGAGTGTAAGAAAATCTTCCCTTCCCATCCTCTCTTACCAGACTCATTATCAACATCAGTACCTGTCTTCTGTTCTGGTCTCTCAAAAAGACTCTGACTTCTATCTGTCCATTGTTTGACCATCAAGACTATGTGCTAAAAATAAATTCTTGAATTCCTAAACCCAAGTTGCCCTTTCTCTTACAAGCCACAAATGCATCTCCAAAACCAATCTCTCACCACCCTCTTACCTCTCCCTTTCCTCTTTCTCCCAAAACCAACAAAGCCCCACCAATTCACAACTTCAAAGCAGCAAGACCCAGTTTCCTAATTCTCCTTGAAATGTTCTCTTTCAACTGTATCAGCTGAGCCAGCTACTCATGTTGTTGGGTCCTCAAATGATAAGCCCTTTCCTGCTGAAGTTTCAAGAACCATCATGGAGTTATCTTCAGTTGGCACTCTTTCTACTCCGACCCCTGATGGTTGGCCATTGAGTGTTGGTGTTAGGTATGCTGTTGATGATGATGGGACCCCTGTTTTGTGCCTGAGTGATTCTTATAGACAGTTTTCTGTTGATAAAAGGTCTAGTCTTCATGTTCAGGTAATTCAGTTCAATTCATTGATTCTTCAATTTGCAAAAAGTTAGAATCTTTATGTATCGAACATATGTTCTTTTTTTTTTTTGTGTGTGTGTGTGAATATTTATACTGTAATTAATGATCTTTTTTCGAGGTGAATTGGGTTTGGATTAGCTAGAACAATCTGGAATGAGGACTCCTCAGTGCACCATTCAAGGCAGCCTTGATAAGCCAGAGGACACAAAGGTTTTAAAGGTGAAAAAAAATCCTGTACTTGACTCTTCCGGTGCAGAGAGCCTGAGAATGGTTTTTTTCTTGCATTCATGGAAGATTGTATTTTGAATTTGAAATGAAAAGGTTTGGAGTGGGTATTGAATCCATACTAAAATTTGCCAACGTTTTACACTCACGCACACAATACAACAGTCAACAAAAGAGTAACCCCTTCCCAAAACCTAAAAGAAAATTAGAATCCAACTTGAAGATCACGAGGAACTAAACCATACCAAACTCCCAACTCCGTATCTACTCTCCCCTCCTCGCTCTGCTTACATTCACAGTAGAACACAGTAAAAACCACAAAGGTGAAGAACTTAGCTCTGCAGAAAAGAACTGTTGCAAAAATCCCAAAAGCAAGCTGAGTGAAGAGACCAAGTTCATCATCATCATCATCAGTTGCTGTAACATAGAACAGGACGTAGATTGGAACACTAAGCACTAAAATTTATACTTTATAGGGTGAAAATATCAAGGTACTAGGAATTGTTGTAAAACCCCATACGAGATAATACCTGAGTTGACGGTCGATCTAAAACAATATTTTTAAAAAAATTATCTAGAAAATCATCTATTTGAAGATACTGAGTGAAGCTTAGTACAACCTGTCAATTGAAGCTTAGTTAACAAGTGTATTGAGAGTACATTGTTTTTTAAAATATTTTTTTTATAAATATATTAAAATAATATTTTTTATTTTTTAAAATTCATCTTTAATATAACAAATCTTAAAAAAAATTAAATAAAAAAAAATTGAATTTTACCTGCTTCTGTTTGTGCTGCAATCTCAACGAGGGCCTGGTAGATAGAGTGTTGAAATGATTTTTTAGTGTAGTAATAAATAGAAAAAGGACATGTTTTTCCTATCATCCTTTATTGTTGTCAGCCACCAACCTCGAAATATTAACCTGGAATCCTTCATCCATGGATTATTGTTGTCAGCCACCAACCTCGAAATATTAACCTGGAATCCTTCATCCATGGATTATTGTTGTCAGCCACCAACCTCGAAATAAAATCTTCTTATTATTAATCTGCTATATTTCATCCAGATGAATTAAATTGTAGATCAATCCATTCAAATTTAGTATGATTAATATTTAAAAATAATTCAAGATAAAATCTAACTTATCTAAAATAAATTTAATAATCACATGGAAGACTGGGATATTTGGCATAGAGAAGTGAAACGATGTGCTCCTGATAAAAGGGTCAAATAAAATCTGTCTTCTTTTTGTTCATTTCACAGGCTGGATGACATTGAGAGGATAGAAGGTGAAGAAAAGTAACATTTTCTTAGTTTCGGAGTGAAGCATTCCACTCTAAGACAAAAGAACTCAAGGACAGCCAGCTGATCCAAAAGGTTAAGAACATCATTTGCTAGTTGATCACATTTATAAGGTTCTACAAGTCATAGTTTATAGATTCCAGATAACATTGAAGCACTCAATGTTGTCCTAATAAACACATATTAATTCATAATCCACATTAATTGCAGAGATTTGTCTTTCTGTCTACGTTAATAGAACACGGTGATGGCGCATGATTTGTGTTTTCGTAGTGGTTAGCAGCCATTTGATCAGCACCACTCACGAATAAATTTCTCACCTAATGGCTAACTCACCATGCTAAGTAACAACACAATGAAAGCCAAGCCAAGCCAAGCAAGCTTCACTTCAAATCCAACTTACCAGAGGTCCTTGTGATTTACAACTTACAAGACAGGAGCTAACTATAACATGAAAACATATCGGTTGCAGATTTTCGAGCTCTAGCACGAAAACATATTGAATTGCAGAATTTCTAAAAGAGTCTCAGATGAGTGGAAGAGAAATTAGTAAATCCATGAAAATTGCATCCGAACTCTTACGAGCAAAAAACATGCCATTTTTGAATTAAAAAAGAGACGTTAATTTAACAGGAAAATATTCCAGACTCCTTTCATGTAGAAAGAATTATGCAGCCAAAAGTGTCAAGCGAAAGTTATCTGTCACAATATCTTTTATTTTACCAATCAAGCGGTTTTGTTTGGTGCTGCCAGACTTGCTTAGCTTTGGCTGAAAGAGAGAGCTGAGCATGGTTTCCAAACCTTGCGTAGTATATTTCACATGTCTGCCGGGACTAGCATCAGTTTCGGCCTGAAACCCATAGTTCTGCAAGTAACTCCTGTGAGCAGGTACAAAAGCCTGGACTACAAGTTTACACATCTTCAACCTCAAGTCTTCATTTGGAACAACCCAATTGGATTGCTTCTGGTACATGTGATCAAACTCCTCATTGAATGACTTTAGTCTCTTCTTGACCGAATCCCCCACGAATCCCCCGGTAGGAGAAGATAAAACTCGACCCTCTTGGCTAAGAAGATTAAATATTTTCCCCCAACTTTCTCTCAGGAAAAGAGTCATGTAATAGTCCCTATACTGTTCATGAGCTTTCAACCAACATTCTCCCATCAAATCTCCAAGCTTTGTGCCTTTCAAACTGCAAAGGTGACAATGGTTGTTCATCATGAAAAGGTAGGACAACGTGAAATCATAGTGGGCTTTTGACCATGCATCCAAGTTTAGACCAATCTGCTTTATTATGCAATAAATCTGGCTGGTGATAAGCTCTTCTTGGTACTTGACTTGTTTCCAACTCTGTTGAATTGTCAGAACCCGCGTGAGTAATGGCTTATAATCATCCCCTAGTAGACGATTACAGTAATCCGTTACAAAGTTTACTAGCCTTGGAACACTACCATTTAAAGAAGGAGAACTTCGCCTTTGCAGCTCCACTTGGATCGGAAGTTCCCAGAAAACTTCACAAGCACCATTAACAACTCCCTTGATGAGATCCCTAGTCAGAGTCTGGATTTCAATGCATGCTGGCCCTCCAAAAAGTCTGTTGAAATCCACTCTCAGATTTTCCAACATCGCAAAAATGTCCAATAGCTTCAAGATCTTGATTGGATCATTCTTACACACTGTAATTTTCTTTCCAAAGTGGAGGAAAGAAAGAATTCCTGATTGTATAGCGATTTTTGCAAAGCAGTCCATCCAAACATCTGGTCCATTCTTCTCAAAAACATCACTGCAAAGCTTGTATTCAATTTCAAAAACGTGCTTTATAGCCAACTGGAAATGCTTGCACCATTGATCTATGTAACACTCTACATCTTGTACGTCATCGAATTCGCTGATCGACAGGTCAAGGTAATTCAAGTCAAGAGCTTGAAAACTTCTCCTGGTATTCAAACTCCGGATTTCAGCATAGGTTGACATAAACTTCTCAAGCCTGTTATCTGCATTTAGTTTGCCAATAATAGCCTGAAGCTTCTGCACAACAGCCACTGGCAGAGGAGATGGAGCAGTGGAGGCTTGATCTCCAATGGAAGATGAGACAAAATCCCAAACAACATGGATGCAGTTTTCAGTAAGAAGCCGCCTGAATTCAATTTCGAGTTTGTCAAATGCAGCACAGAGAACACCCCCACTGAGCCGAGCACGTTTCTCGGTAGCTTGCAACTCTTGCAGAATGCTCAATGACTTCTTGACCTTCATGATATACAGATCATCAGGAACTGCATTTTCCAGAAACTCAAGAACAGCCTCCAGCCACTGAATTGCTAGCCTACAGTTGTCAGTCAGAAATTTCAATGATTCCTCAAGCTGTTTCACCATCAGCAAGTAAGTGGAAAGATCAGAACACGGGTGCGATAATAGTGACTTCTGGAGCTCTTGAATGGTATCATACACCTTTAGCACTGCTGCAGCAGGACCGATGGCACAATCAATATGCTCTCTAATTGCAACAAATGTGCACTTTTGCCTGGGGGCATGTCTAACAGCGGCTCCCAAAGTTGGCAATCTTTGTTTTATCCCCTCCAATTTTTGGCCAGTATTGTCTAGAGCAGAGGCAAGAGCTCGTGAATTCTCTAAGCTCGTCTTCAAGACTATCCTAGCAGCTGAAAGATTGTCAATGCCATCCACTGGAGCCATTGCCAAATCAAGTCCTTGCCCTGAGAAATGACTCAACTGCTATTCATTTGATGTTTAAGCACTACATTGCACTCTTAGGATTCAATAAAAATCCAAAAAGATTATTTCTTGGTTTCTTCTCTGTCACTCGATTTACTTTTTCTTTACCAAACTCACCAAATCAGGTAAAAAAAAAAAACACAAGACAGCCCATATTCAAACCAAACCTCACTTACAAAACAAACATCTCTCAAAAACCTCAACAACCAGGTATAGACTTCCAAAATCAAAACAGAAAAATAACCCCACCTGGGACTTTAAAAACAGCATCTGAAGGTTCACTTTTGTTCATCAACCTTAAAATACCAACATGACAATTACAGTAACTGAAGTTTCTACTTTCTATCAACAACTAAACAAACAATCGTGAATCAAAAGAAAACAAAAACTTACCTGTTCAGAATCTTCATTGATGACATCAAGATATGCAAACAAGGAAATCCTCCATGAACCCTCTTTTCCTTTTCCTTCGTTGATGATGATGATGATGATGATGATGGTACTGCAAATGACAGGCCATGAATTCTACTGCTAGCTGATGATTTCTTGCTGAAGATTGAAGGGATTCTTGGCGATGCATATCGTTCATTATAGTATTTAGATGCATTAAAATCCACGATCCTCTGAATACTGGTTCATGAGGTGGCCCAATACCAATAAACCCTAAATTTCATGCTTTCTTTTTCTTCTTCAGAAAGATATATTTCATTAGCTCAAGCTTTTATTACAAAGCATACATTTTTCAGCTTTCTGCACCAAAATACAATGTTTTTGTCTCTTGGGAACAATTCTGATGGGCATCCCCTAAGTTTTTCTTTCAAAGCTTTGATTATAGTCTGATCTACTGTTTAGACTTTCTTTGCTTTCTTTATTGTCAAAGGATTCAAATGCTTTCTTTCTGATGTTCCATGCAATGTCAGTACTTTCGCTCCCTTTTGTCTATTTGTAAGTTAAATTCTCTGTGATCCACTTTCCCTGCTTCAACATGTCCAAGCTCTGCACAAGGGCAGGTTCCTTGGGTTCATCAAAGAGACTGAATCGATCTCAGTAAGTACTCTGAGATATCATGAATTTCGACTCCTGAAGAAACTTGTGTACCCTGATAATGTTATTAGAGTACCATTCCCAAACAAGCCACCATTTTTGTCCTCCACGCTTAGGACGCGCAACACCAAATTCTGTTCTATTTTATGTTTCTAAAAATTCAAAATTAAGATAAAGAAAATTAGGCATTTTGATCCTATCCAGTACCCACATCCCTGTGGTAACTTGAGCTTCTGCCATTTAAACAATTTATCCATAACTAAATTATTTTATTCCAATCACAAAAAATCAAACATGCAGAGTGATGAGAAAACAAAATGACTCCTAAACCAAACAAAGACCAAGAAGAACTTGGATGGAATGTCGAGAAATAGCTGTCAAAATTGATTTGGGACAACGACTTGGTCATAGGCTGAGAGAATTAACTTTTTATTTTTTTTAAGAAAAAAGAATATTTTGAAAATAAAAAAGCTAAAACAATGTTGTTTTTTAAAAAAACATCAATAAATTTTAACTATGCCAACACGAGTTTTTAATTGAATCACTCTTTTTTTTTAACCATCTAGACTCAATCTCCAGTACAAGTTTTATAACAGTGGTGGAGAGAGATAATAAAAAAATAATTTTCTTTCTTTTGGGATGATAAATAGGATTTTAATTAGTAATGTGGTCCTACAATGGGTCAATTTTTTTTTTTATAAAAAATTTAAAACCTAAAAGTATGAGTTTGTCTGTAAAAAAAAATCAAAGAGTCTTAGATTTGGTTACAACACTAGACCCAACAATAATATTTATAATATTAATAATAATATATAACTTATTTGGCAAGTTCATATATTTTGTAATCTATTAAAAAAAAATTATGATTTTCTTCCGTAGTAATAATATTTTTTTTAAAATATAATAATAATAATAATAATAATAATAATTTTTAAGTTTACTTTTCAAATTAAATCTATGGTTGTTTTTCAATATTAATATTTTTTTAAAATTTATTAATAATATTAATTACAATACAAATAATAACATTTATAATACAAATAATAATATTTTTAATATTAATAATAATATTAAACTTAACCAAGTTTAAATGGGTTTGACAGCAACACCAAATCCAAGAGCTTTGGGCCTCTTATAAATAACAGAACCAAGAGTCTTGAGTCTGGCTGCAATCCGGACCCATTAGACTTGGGTGAAGACGCAAGACCTAAGAGTCTTGGGTCTGGAAAATGGATCTAATAGCTTTGGGTTTGGACACCTGCCCCAAGTGTCTTGGGTTAGGCGGGGCTGTAAGACTCAAGGGACTTGGTTTACGCCCCTGCCACTCTCAAACAACTTGGGTCAGACGCAACTTTTCAGCCCCAAGTTTTTTCGGTATAGAAGGGCATGTCAGATCCAAGTTAATAAAAATAACAATAATAATAATAATAATAATAATAATAATAATAATAATAATAATAATTGATTTTAACCTTCAAATCAAATTTATGTTTTTTTCTATACTAATAAAATTTATTTCAAATTTAATAATATTTATGATATTAATAATAATATTAAACTTGTCTGACTTAAGTTTTTATAATTTTTAATTCATTTAAATAAAACTTATTGTTTTTCTTTGATAGTAATAATATTTTTATTCAAATTTATTATTGATAATAATAATAATAATCATAATAATAATAATTTTACTCTTCAAATGAAACTATGATTGTTTTTCAAAATTAATGATATATTTTTTTAAATTTCTTAATTATGATATTAATTATAATAAAATTTTTAATACAAATAATAAAATTTTTAATCTTAACAATATTAATTATAATAAAAATAATAATATTTCTAAGACAAATAATAATATTAATAATATTAATAAAAATAAAAATATTTGTAATACAAACAATAATATTAATAATATTAATAAAATAACAATAACAATATTTATAATACAAATACTAATAAAATTAAAAATATTTTTAATACAAATAATAATATTTTTAATATTAATAATATTAATTATCATAAAAATAATAATATTTATAATATTATTAATAATATAAAACTTACCCAAATTTAGGTGGGTCGTGTTGTAGCATCAGGCTCAAGAGTTTTGAACCCCTCTTAAATACCAGACTCTGCAACCCAAACCCATTAGAGTTGGGTGAAGATGTCTAACCCAAGTGTCGTGGGGCAAGTAGGGTTGCAAGATCCAAGGAACCTGGATATGCTCCCCTGCCACTCCCAAACAACTCGGGTCAGACGTCCATTTCTAGCTCCAAGTTTTTTGGGTCTGAAAGGGCATGTCGAACACAAATTAATAATAATGATAATAATAATTGATCTTACCCTTCAAATCAAATCTATATTTTTTTTCTATAATAGTAAAATTTATTTCAAATTTAATAATATCAATGAATTTAATAATATCAATGATATTAATAATGATATTAAAGTTATATCTCTTAAATTTTTATAGTTTTTAATCCCTTCAAATAGAACTTATTGTTTTTCTTTGATAGTAATAAAATTTTTCATCAAATTTATTAATGATAATAATAATAATAATTTTACCCTTCAAATCAAATATATAGTTATTTTTCTAAATTAATTATTTTTTCCCAATAGTAATCAAATTTATTTAAAATTTAATAATATTAATTATATTAATAATAATATTAAACTTACCTGGCCTAAATTTTTCGATAGTAATAATATTTTTCTTCAAATTTATTAGTAATAATAATAATAATAATAATAATTTTACCTTTCAAATCAAATTTATGGTCGTGTTTCGAAATTAATGATATATTTTTAAATTATGATATTAATAATATTAATTATAATAAAACTAACAATATTGATAAGACAAATAATAATATTTTTAATATTAATAATATTAATAAAAAAAGTTTAAAATATTTATAATACAAATAATAATATCCTCGGGTATGGCTGCTAGAGGTGATTATTTTCGATTCGGTTCTTACCTAAAAAATAACCCGACCGAAATTAAAAAAAAAAACCGAAACCGGTTCAAACCGACCGGTTTCGGTTCGATTATTTTAGAGCAAAAACCAAAACCCAACCGATTGACTCAGTTTTTTTCCGGTTTGGCTTTGTTATTAATTTTGGTTTGGTTTTTCAGTTTCAGGCTTATGAAACCGAACCAGTCAGTTTTTTAAAATATTATAATCGGTTTTATCTGTTTTTTTTTTACGGTTCAGTTTTTTTGTTTATTTTTTTCCAGTTTTCTCGGTTTAATCGGTTTTTCAGTTTTTTTACTCACCCCTAATGGCCGCGCAACCAAACCCAAGGATATTGGGTTCAATTGCCTAGCCAGACCCAAGATCGATGGGTCTGGCTGGGCAGACAGACCCAACCTTTTTTTGAAGTGTTTTGGGTCTAGCTCAGCCACACCCAACAGTATTGGGTCTTGCTGGGCAGGAGGACCCAACACTATTGGCTCCTTTTGGAAGTGTTTTGGGCCTGGCTTGGCAGCCACACCCAACAACATTGGGTCCTGGTATCAAGCCAGCCCAACAACTTTTGGCAGAGAATGAAACGCTCTCGGCGCAATTCTTGACCAAAAATACAACAGAGGAACACCCTTTCATGTCGCTATAGTGCTATCCACAGTGAAAACAGTCTATGGCTACAGTGTTGTTCATAATGCAATGTGTATGTGTCTACTCCTATGCATTTTGAAAGAGTCCAACAGAGAGTAAACTCAAATAGTATAATTAATCCATAATGAAAACACTCACAATCTATAGTGATTCAAAACAATGCAATTTAGAGTGAAAACACTCACAGTTTATAGTAATTCACCCTATAATAAAAAATCAATCCCTTTTAGTTATAGTTAATTTAGTGACACTTAAAATCTATGATTAATTGTAATGAAGTGGGATTTTCATATAATTCTTTTTCTAACAGAAACTTTGGACATGAAAGTGTGCCATAGCCTAAAATTGTGTTTGTATGATTGTACCAAATTTAAATTCCAAACGCAAGAAATATTTTGGGTACGTGGATATTGACCAAGCAAATATAGACAAATTTAAAAAAAGAAACTTTATATTTCAAATTCAAAGCAGTTATAACATGTAAACAAGTCAATATCTAAATTTCAATTTCAAAATTGTTTTTTAGGGTAAGGATAATCTCGTCACTCAATGATACAAAATGCCAGAGCAGTGTCCCAAACCGCTAATAGAAAAGGTAGGCGGCAATAGCGTCATGCACTATACGTCTCCCACCCGAAAGGCATAACTCAAGGGAGTGAGGGAGAGAGGTAATTAAGCAGTAAGCCCAATTGAAGAGTTAGAAGGGAAGGCATTTTGCCAGATTGTTCAAACAATGGAAGATGCAGGAGGGAAGGCATCGTGCAAGATGGTTCAACGGCCTGATCACCTACTTGACTATGTATGTATAATCTTCTTTGATATACATTCCCCCCCGGCAAGTGCTCTCTGACAGACAATTTAGGGTTGGGAAAACCCTAAGTTTATTGAAATTAAAACTACATTCAAATGTTTGATTACAAGTTCTACCACCCTTGAAAACCCTAATTCTTCTTTGATATAATTAACTTCTTGAAGACTGATCATGTGTGTTTCTGAATATAATATGATAGACTACTTCGTCGAATCATGCCGATCGCACACCCAACAACACACAACTGTAAGTTCTCTTCCTTTTCTTTTCATAATGCCTGATATCATAATTCCTCTTCGGATATTAAGTACTGTTACTCGTATTCATGTGATCTGTTTAATAGATATTTTCTTTTACGGCTCCAGATTGGGTTCATCTCTGTAGTTGTAATAGGATGAACTGAGAACACGTGAGAGCATAAGACATCAATGGCCCCCTGTCGAATCAGACATGCGGCTGAGTTCTGAATATTCATAATACGTTATTAATATAAATGACAAAATGAATATCATTTTATGGATTGGAAGGATATTTCAAAAAATTCCATAGCAATTTTTTTCTTGGTGGTGTTTGTAAAAAAGTAACTTCATTATTTGATTCAGAATTTTTTTCGAAGAAGGAATTGCTCAATTTCCTCTTCTTGGATCACAGATATTACACATATATATTGTTTTACGTCGATCATGCCAATTTTTCTATACAATTCATTATTAATTCATAAACGAACTAGTAAAATATCCCTGAATTTACGTGGTTTGCACTTGTTTTATGTTGTAGAAGATCTTGAGTTTCAACATCTAATTTCAATAGCATTCTTCCTTTTTGGGTGCCATACTTGTTCATTATGTGTAACTTTCAAGTTTTGTGGCTATCAGTGTCGATGCTGCTGCTATAGAGTCACACCAACATCAATACCAAAAGCTTACAAAATATGATGGGGATAGTGCTACACTAGTTATAGATACAGCTACAAAATATGGTATTGAAGTTTCGCAAGATTCTCTTGCTACTTGTTGGGAATGCAGCCAAAAGATTATGAAAGGAGAGGTGGTTTTTAATGTATCTAACTTTGTTCTCCAGAGATCATTTTTAAATCTTTATTTCCTTATGTGTGGCGAACCAGATTCATAAAGTCATGCATTATGTACATAAACCAAACATTTTTCCTCTGGACATGTTTTTCAGAGATAATCAGATATCTGGTGTAGTGAATTACCATTGGAATGCGTGTCTGCCCTATTTATCAATGACAGCAGATTAATTGATGGGCATGGGAAAGGCTCTAGTAAACCCCCCCCCCCTGGTTATTGAGTACCAAAACACTAGTCTCTAATTAAGAACAATGTAGTTGGTTCAATCGATCCAAAAATTTAAAATGTTTGGGAAGCTTCTATTCTAGCAAAATTTGGCGCTAGAATAGCATCTTCTAAAATAATATTGTGAAGAACATTTCAAAGTCAAAGCAAATCATTTGAAAGCTTATTGGTGGAAGGCGATGGGATTGATGGGAATGTTTGAAGTCTTGAGGTTTCACTATGTTTAAATCCTGCGTCATCTATTGATAATTTCTAAGTCTATCGTATAGATTTTGATCCTATGAATTGCCTTCCTTTTCTGCTGAGATGGCATGGATACATATAGAAAGTAAATGCCACTTAATTGCTGATCACTGGTTGTGCTTCTCAAAATCTAGGTTCGTGTATTCTTAAGGGTCGAGGGACAAGCCAGTAAGAGATTGCTGTTGGACCATGCCAACTGTTTCATGAATTTGTACCCATCTATCCAAGTGGAGAAGTTGGCTGGATGGGAAACTCTTCCGGCTTCTGATCAGGAAGCTGTTCTTTTACTGGTCAAGAAGGTTCCTCCTGCAGCACTAACTGGTATGTGAAATTGTTATGAATGCCTTGGTGACTCTTGTATACTTATATCATGTTTGTATGTCACTGGTTACCATCAATTTCTCATACGGTGTCTTCCTAGACATTAAAGATATGGGAAAAGAGGATAGAGAACTCCCACAATCAGCTTCTAAAACCGGTACAAAACGTAGGAAAGATCTCGATGGTGATCAAAATTTAAAAGTTGCCAAGGCTGAATTAGATGTGTGTTGGGAAAACTAGGGACAACTAACTGGATCAATTCAGCGGAATACAATTCACAATTCACAAGTCCCAATCCTTTTTCCCTCTTTGTGCAGTAAAAAACAGAATCAAACAATGAACAAATATAATGCAACAATCACACAAATCAACACCAAGATTTTTACGTGGAAAACCCGATGCGGGAAAAACCACGGGACCGGAGTCCACCTAAAAACTTCCACTATCACAAATAATGGGTTCACAATTGTTCTTCCTCAGATTCAACTAAGGGCTACAACACATATATCATCAAGAACAACTTATTCTCGGATTACAACAAGATTAAAGGAGAATTATTTGAGAAAACTCACAATACTGACAGCCCCGTTTTCTGTCAAAACGGCCAGCTTTCACACCACCAATCTTCGATCCAACCGTCCAGAATGAAGAGGAACGTGTCTAGAAGCTGCTGTCAAAATCTCAGCTCGATCCAACGGTGAACGAGCTGGAAATCGAAGAAAGAACGCAGGCTGCTCTGCTGCCTCTTCTTCTTTTCTTTCTCTCGGTTTTCTTCTCCTCTCTTCTGTTTCTCTCTACTGCATCTACAGTAGCCGATTTAAATTCCAAGAGACAGCAACTGTCTCTTGATAATTAATGTGGTGGTCCCACCATCACATGGTGCGAGACCACACACAACAAATCTCCCCCTCACGCACCATGTGAGGAATTCGCCATACTGGCGATCAACATGTAAGCTTCAATTTAGGAGGCTCTGACAAGCCTGCCTCCCTTCTGCAAAACTCAAACTTCTCTCTCGGTAGAGGTTTGGTCATCATGTCTGACACGTTGTTATCGGTATGGATCTTCTCAACAACAAATGACTTCATCTCCATAGCATCTCGAATCCATTGATATCTAACCTCAATGTGCTTTGATCGAGAGTGAAAAGTAGGATGCTTACTGAGATGGATTGCACTTTGACTATCACAGTGCAACACAAAGTTCTCTTGAACTATGCCAAGTTCATGTAAGAACTTCTTCATCCATAACAACTCTTTGCCCCCTTCAGTAAGAGCAATATATTCAGCCTCTGTAGTGGATAGTGCCACACATTTTTGCAACCTTGATTGCCATGAGACTGCTCCCCCTGCAAACTTCATCAAGTATCCTGATGTGGACTTTCTAGAATCAACATCACCAGCCATATCTGCATCTGTGTATCCATCCAACACAGGTTTATCATTACCAAAACATAAGCTGAAACTAGAAGTACCTTTGAGATACCTGAGTATCCATTTCACTGCTGACCAGTGTTCTTTACCAGGATTGGAGAGGAACCGACTAACCACACCAACTGCATGAGCTATATCCGGCCTTGTGCAAACCATGGCATACATCAAGCTACCAACTGCGGATGCATAAGGAACCTTTTTCATCTCATCTCTTTCTTCATCACTTGAAGGACACTGCTTAGAACTTAGTTTAAAGTGGCTTGCAAGTGGAGAACAAATCGGTTTGGAGTTGCTCATGTTGAATCTCTCAAGTACCTTTTGAACATATCTCTCCTGAGATAGCCAAAGTTTCTCCTTCTTCCTGTCACGTGTGATCTTCATGCCAAGAATCTGTTTTGCCGGTCCTAAGTCTTTCATTGCAAAAGACTTGCTTAACTCTTCCTTCAACATCTGAATCTTCTTAGCATCATGGCCAACAATCAACATATCATCCACATACAACAAGAGAATAATAAAATTTCCATCTGGAAACCTTTTCATAAATACACAATGATCAGAAGTGGTCCTGTCATAACCATGATCCACCATGAAAGAATCAAACTTCTTATACCATTGTCTTGGAGCTTGCTTTAACCCATATAGACTCTTTTTCAACTTGCAAACTAATTGCTCTTTACCTTTTGCTTCAAACCCTTCAGGCTGCTCCATGTAGATTTCTTCATCTAAATCACCATGGAGAAAGGCAGTTTTCACATCAAGTTGCTCAACTTCAAGATTCAAACTAGCAGCTAAGCCAAGCACAACTCGGATTGAAGACATCTTGACCACTGGTGAAAAGATTTCTTCAAAATCAATACCCTTCTTCTGACCGAAGCCTTTCACAACCAATCTTGCCTTGTACCTTGGTTGTGAGCAATGTTCATCAATTTTCAACCTGAACACCCATTTGTTCTTGAGTGCTCTCTTACCTTTAGGAAGCTTCACTAACTCAAAAGTATGGTTTTCATGCAAGGATTTCATCTCTTCTTGCATTGCTTGCAACCACTCACTTTTCTTCTCATGTGACATGGCTTCATCAAAGCATTCTGGCTCTCCCCCGTCAGTAACCAGCACATACTCATGAGGAGAGTATTTAGTGGAAGGTTGGCGAAGTCTGGTTGACCTCCTCAATTGTGGCTCATCTGGAGCTTCCTGCATAACCTGTTCAGGAATAACATCAATATCATCATTAGCTGATTCAGGATCACCAACTAATGGCTCATTAAGAAAACCATCATTTTCATCATTTTGCAAGTCTCCCCCATGATTAGCAGGCATCAAAGGTAACTGTGAAGTAGGTCTTGGATTTGAATTAGATGGAATAAAAGTTGTAGACTCTGTTTTCTCCTTCAGTTCAAAGTCTTCAATGGTTTGATCTTCAAAGAAGATAACATCTCTGCTTCTCACAATTTTCTTCTCCTTTGGATCCCACAACCTATAGCCAAACTCATCATCTTCAGATCCCAAGAAAATACACTGCTTTGTCTTGCTGTCAAGCTTAGACCTTTCATCTCTAGGAACATGTACAAATGCTTTGCATCCAAACACTCTCAAGTGTGCATAGGAAACATCTTTTCCTTTCCAAACTCTATCTGGAACATCAAACTCAAGAGGAACTGATGGAGAAAGGTTGATCATGACAACTGCAGTCTTCATTGCCTCACCCCAAAAGGACTTAGGCAGCTTTGCATGAGAGAGCATACATCTAATTCTTTCAACAATGGTTCTGTTCATTCTCTCAGCCACTCCATTCTGCTGTGGAGTCTTAGGAACTGTCTTCTCCAACTTGATACCCTGTTCCCTGCAGTACTTCTCAAAAGGACCTCTATATTCACCACCATTGTCTGCTCGAACACATTTCAGCTTTCTACCAGTTTCTCTTTCAACTCTGGCATGGAAATCCTTAAAGACATCAAGCACCTGATCTTTGGATTTCAAACAAGTGGCCCAAATCTTCCTGGAGTGATCATCAATAAAACTAACAAAGTACAATGCACCTCCAAGAGACTTATCAATCATAGAGCAAACATCAGTATGAACTAAATCAAGAACATGTGACCTTCTATGTGAAGGTGATCTTTGAAATGCAACTCTATGTTGTTTACCAACTAAACAATGAGTACATGTGTTCAAGTTCATACCTTTCAATGGAAGGTAGTTCTTCTTGGCAAGAATGCCAAGGCCTTTCTCACTCAAATGCCCAAGCCGCTTATGCCATAGATCAGTAGAGCAATCTTCAATTGCATTCACCTCCCCTTTGATCACCTTGGCTTGTGACATGTAGAGACCCATCTTCTTCCCTTTAGCAACAATTAGGGAATTTCTGGAGAGCTTCCATTTACCATCTCCAAAGTAACTGTGATAGCCTTCTTCATCAAGAGTACCAGTAGAGATCAAATGTAGGCGCATATCAGGCACATGCCTAACATCTTTGAGTAGCAACTTGCACCCAGTATTGGTTTCCAACCAAATATCTCCAATGCCCACAACACTAGCCATCCCTTGATTTCCCATCCTAACTTGACCAAAGTCACCAGCAGTGTAGGATGTGTAAAAATCATGTCGGGGTGTAACATGGTAAGAAGCTGCTGAATCTGCAACCCAGGTGGTATCTTGACATGCAAGATTAACACAACCATCATCACACACAATGGCAACATCACCATCAGATACAACTGCAGCTGTACCATTCTCTTCATTCTTGTCTTCATCTCTACCCTTTTTATCTCTTTTATACTTTCTGCAATCCTTTTGCATATGCCCAGGCTTGTCACAATAATAACACTTAAAACCCTTCCTTGACTGAGATCTTCCTCTTGGCTTCCATTTGCCTTTTCTATTGCTGGATTCTCCATCTTGCTTGCCGTGAGAGAACCTGCTTTGACTTCTCCCTCGACTTTCTGTAACAAGTGCATGAGACTCGGAAGTGCTTGTCCCTTTCCTCCTCTTCTCTTCATTGAGGATACAATCCTTCACTGTTTTCAAAGTGAGCTTTCCATTCGGAGTAGAATTGCTAAGTGACACCACTAAAGTCTCCCAACTATCCGGCAATGAACTCAATAGGATTAATGCTTGCATTTCATCGGCTAACTCAAGGTTCATCAATGACAGCTGATTCAAGAACCCTTGGAATACATTTATATGCACTGAAGCATCTTCACCATCTCTATACTTCAAATTCACAAGGTCTCTAATTACAAAAACCTTGTTTTGTGCATTCTCCTTGGCAAAGGTTTCTTCCAACATCTTCCACACTGTATAACAGTCATGTTCTTGAGAAATGTGATTAATGGACTTAGAAGATACCCATTTTCTAACATTAGCGGTAGCCTTTCTATTTAGTCCATTCCATTTTGCATCATCCATATCATCAGGCTTTATTCCTTTACATTCAATCGGCAAAGCCAAATCATTGCAATATAAGTGATCCTCCATCATTGTTTTCCATAGAAAATAATTTGAGGAAGTGAGCTTTATCATGCCCGAATCTTCCTTTTCCATTTTAACTGCACAAGAATTCAATCTACACAACCAAATGCTCTGATACCACTATGTTGGGAAAACTAGGGACAACTAACTGGATCAATTCAGCGGAATACAATTCACAATTCACAAGTCCCAATCCTTTTTCCCTCTTTGTGCAGTAAAAAACAGAATCAAACAATGAACAAATATAATGCAACAATCACACAAATCAACACCAAGATTTTTACGTGGAAAACCCGATGCGGGAAAAACCACGGGACCGGAGTCCACCTAAAAACTTCCACTATCACAAATAATGGGTTCACAATTGTTCTTCCTCAGATTCAACTAAGGGCTACAACACATATATCATCAAGAACAACTTATTCTCGGATTACAACAAGATTAAAGGAGAATTATTTGAGAAAACTCACAATACTGACAGCCCCGTTTTCTGTCAAAACGGCCAGCTTTCACACCACCAATCTTCGATCCAACCGTCCAGAATGAAGAGGAACGTGTCTAGAAGCTGCTGTCAAAATCTCAGCTCGATCCAACGGTGAACGAGCTGGAAATCGAAGAAAGAACGCAGGCTGCTCTGCTGCCTCTTCTTCTTTTCTTTCTCTCGGTTTTCTTCTCCTCTCTTCTGTTTCTCTCTACTGCATCTACAGTAGCCGATTTAAATTCCAAGAGACAGCAGCTGTCTCTTGATAATTAATGTGGTGGTCCCACCATCACATGGTGCGGGACCACACACAACAATGTGATTACTAGCAGGGCTGCATTTGCATCTGCAAAGAACACTAATGATTGGGAACCTAAACTTATGGCTCAATCCAAAGACTCGTGGTCTTTAGCAGAAGAGTGTAAAAGGTACGTGGTAATTCCAGTATTGTGTGGAGTGCTTGAAGCCACTATTCGAACTGACTTTGATTTCCTGGGTCGCTGGTAATACTACTGTTTGAATTATCAAGGGATTGCCAATTTGGAACAGAAAAGAAGCTTCAACTTGAGCCAATCAATGCTAAAGCCCTACCTGAGACATCATGCAAAACTATGCCTGAAGCTTCTGGTGCACCAGATTTTGTGGAGGCTGCTAGTAAATGGTCGGCAACAGAGTCAAAGGTGTGGTCATCGCTCTAAACTTGTCGTCAACTTTTAGGATATGTTTGGAACATTTTATGTAAGGTGGGAAGAGAGAACAATGCTAAACAACAAAGAACAATAAGACGCTAACACTAGAAGAAGATAGAAGCTAGAATTAGAAAATAAGACTCAGGGCTGAGAACCTCTAAAGTCTGAATATATTGATAGTAAATAATAAAAGATGTTCTGTAAATTAGTCTTGGCAGCCTATATATACCATTTGAAGGACTTAATCCTAATTCATATAGGAAAAGGACTTGTTGAAGTCGTTTGCTAACCGTAAATCCAAATAGCATAAGAATTCTTAAACTAAAAAGAAGCAAAAACAGTAGGGAAAACTAATAAGAACAATTTCTGATACATGAACTGTGTAAACATTTTTTTGGTTGTTGACTTGTGAATTTTGCTTAATATGGGTTGATTCTGCAGGAAGAATGCAAGGACAAAAAAGAGGCATTGAGTGATTATGTTATTGACAAGATCGATAAAGGTAGTTGCTCTACCAATTTAGGTTTGATCGAAACATTTATCTTGCTCAATTAACTTATGCCTTTTCGTGTTTGCTTAACTACAGATATTGCAGACATGGCAGATAAGGGTTGCACAATTGATAATGGAGGACTGGATTACAAACTTTTTTTGCTGAGTAAGGCATGGTAAAGCTGCTTTCACTTGCGGTTTTTTTTTTGTGTCTCCCATATGTTCTTTATTCTGGTTGGTGAGATTTTAATGTTTTGGTTGATGTGGGGGGATTGTGCTTTTGTATTACTACTAATCAGGGGGTATATGAAAGAAAGGAGGCTTCTACTCAAGCAAATCGATGCCGAAGCCACACCAGAGACGACATCATGTAAAGCTATGGCTGAAGCTTCTGGAGCACAATGCAAAAGAGATGATGTTGATGGTGATTTGGAGTTGAAAGTTTCCAAAGCTAGAGGAGAGGTGACAACTATATCACTTGAATCTGTAAAAACTTCCAATGATTTGGAAAACAGTAAGCTGGAGGCTGAATCCAAAGAAGTGCAGGGTTTGACAGAAGAATTAGATACATGTGTCAGTGCCAATACCAGAGTTGGTTTCTAAAGTCAGTCGACAACGGAGAGTGATTATATGTGCACTGACTGGCCACCAATAACGTCTATATATGAAGAACGAGACACTTTATGACATTTCCTTTTAACTTGTCATCTTCTTTTTCAAGCAACATATTAATGATTTTTCTATGTGAATTTAATTTGATTGTCTTAAAGATGGTGATTTATGCACCGTTATTTTCCTCATTAGTAAAGTTTTATTTTTCTTGAAACAATTATGATGGATCTTAAAAGGTTAGGTTAAAATTTTGATGTTTTATTGGATAAGATGTTGATTGATTGATTGATTATTATTATTATTATTATTATTATTATTTGCAGTATTCCATATTTTCTAGTTCCATAGCATGTCAATTTCCAGTTCTTCATTATTGAGTTAGCAATATGGATTAATATTTAAGGATAGATATTACCTTCGTTTTTTCTTTTCAAATAAATTGAAATGATTGAAGTTTTTTTATTTGGAATCGTATAATTAGGTCTAATTCCTATTACTTTAGCAGTAATTGTTTATTTACAATATAGTTAGATCTTTGATTAATTAAATTTTTTCTTACCTCCTTTTTTTAATATTTTTAATCAAAGAGGTCAAATTAAGATTGATGTTCAAGTTTTTCCCTTAAATTTTTTACTTAACAAAACAAAAATATAATTATACTATGTAAGATTTGAACTTACAAAAAATTGGGTTTTGAAGATTTGTATTTTACCGAACTAAACTAAGAGCCCTTTTTTATTATAAAAAAGAAAATTGTAAGTAAAAAGATCCTTTTTTTAATTCCATAATGCCTATACTATCTCATATATAAACTATATTTTATATATATATATATATATATATATATATAAAATAAATAATAATATTATATTAAAGTATATTTATCTTAATTGATCCCTTGTTATTGCTCATACGCAAAGTTTATAAGAATGACAGGATTTTAACTCGTAATATTTTGTACCCAAAAAAAGCATACTACCAAGCTGCCCTACATCCTTTTAAAATCCTTGTTTTGTTTTGCACGTACTTATTTCATTTTCTTTTCTCCATTAATTAAGATACATAACTTATCTTGTCATTTCTTCTTCTTCTTCTTCTTCTTCTTCTTTTTCTCATATCATATAACATATAATACGTATAATAATAAACTTAGGTTTCAAATTAAAATTTAGTGAATTCATCATATAAAAAGGTATAAAAAAATTATTTATTTAAAGTGGTTGTGTTTTAATAGTATTTCAAGAACGAAGAAGGCTGATATAGGTAGGGAATTTGATACAGAATATTCGAAGCGGGACAAGAAAACGTGAAGAGAGAGAGAGAGAGAGAGAGAGAGTAACATAAAACAAACAAGATTGATTTATCAGAAAACAAATTTGGTGTCACAGCAGAATTTGAGAGCGTATATAACAGGGTTTTTTTTTTTTTTTGTATTGCGGGTCTGCCCTCACACGTTTGTGTCTGTGTTTTTCTTGCTGCTTGGACTCTTATTGTTGCCCTCTCATTTTAGCTTTCTTGCTCTATTTTGTTTCCTCTTTCTCCTTTGGTTTCTGATCATGCTTATTCTGATGTTTCTTTTTGCTCCCTGCAGGTCTTCTCAGTCTTTGCTTTCCTGCGTCTTGGTTGGGTTTGCAGGGAGTTCATCAGTCTCTATTGTGTGCTGTGAGTTGCTTCGGCTTCGAAGGTTTTTTTTTTTGGCAGTTTTCCATTGCTTGCTTGGCTGTTGTTGTGCTTTTCTTTTCTCTCTGTGCCACTCAATACCTTTTCCTTTTTATGTTTCCATCTCATACCTTTTCTAGGAGTTACAGTTTAAGCACAGTAGTCTGCTGTTTTGAGATCATTGCAATGGTCATTTAATGAGGATGGTAGGGGCCATGCTCTAATTAAAATGATGTTACAGCAATGGTTTCCCACTGTTGTTGTCAACACAGTTTGCATTGAATCCAATGAGGAGTGTCTCAGTGTTCAGGGAGTTGCAGTGACACAAGTCGAATTTGCAGGGTCTGTTGTTTGTTTTTCCTAGCTCATTGTATGTTTTTCCCTTCTTGCTGTCGCCTCTCATTTGTGATCCTGGGAGAGGGTCTGGTTGATCCATGTTGTTGAATACAGCGGTGTTGTTTTCTGGGTGTTTTGTGATCTTTTGAGGATCAGTTTGTTCTGACCAGCTGTCCTGTTGTTGTCTGAGACAAGGTTGAGGGCCGGATCCTATGGTTACGAGAGCTATGGTATCCCCTCGGATGAATTTGCACTTTTCAATTGTGTCTAGATTTTTAAGGTCCATATTTCGCACTAATTAGCCCCTTCCAATTATAGATTTGGTCTGCCTGTTGTTTTTTTTTTTTTTTTTCAATGATGAAAGGTTGTCTTGCATGCATAAACTACAATTAGCTGTTAATTTGGTAGGAGGTCCCTTGCATGATAAATCGAATTATACCCCATACAAAATGCTTATGGCTCCAACTTAAAAAATTGGCGTACTTATAAGTTATTTCAGCAAGATGTCCTTTTAACTCCTTTTGCTATATATATTAGTTTCAAAAAAGAGAGGGAGATGTCAGGAAGGGAGTGTGAAATATAAGTTGTGGCAGACAACAGCAAGCCAACATACAATACTCTTCAGTGTGAAATCTGTGTAGGATAAATTTCAATAGACATTATTTGTTTTGGTTGACAACTTGAGATGACTCTCTCTCTGTTAGATTTTCCACACAAAAAAAATATGGCATAGAGACATGCCAAAAAATCACACGACAAGGTGGAGTTCTATCCCAGTTTTGCATTGGATTTGTACCTCTAGATTTTCTTTTCTTAATTTTGTGCATAGGCTGCATTTATCGAATTAGAATTTTTTTTTATTCTGCTTACTGTTGTTTTTGTGTTGTTAAACTTAATCATGACCAGCTTCTCCTAGGATTCTATCCCATTTTTCTGAGTTCATTGACTTTCCCAGTCTTTTACAGACATGGCTCCAACAACTTTTGCTGGAAACATCTTATTGCCGGGTCCATTTCTTTCATATTATGTTGCCACTCCACTTCAGCAACCCCTTTCACATAACATGGACATTTTAGTTTGTTAATTAGATCATATATTTAGCTATTGTTCTCTTTAGTTAGATCTGTCAAGAAATTAACAGCAGCCCGGGCTTCTCTTTTCAATCGATTTCCTTTATGTTGCTTCTTTTCTATGCTTATTCATCTTGCGTTTGCAGGACACCTAGCTATATAGACACATCTATGATCTATGCTTTTTGTCAACACAGCACCTGTGTTGGTTGTTTATTTGCAGTGCTTGTCTTGCATTGCTTCACCCAGTCGCATGTCATGCTTGTCTATCTTGCGACACGCTACCATATCCTACTCTCTCTTTTTTTATTCGATGCCTTTTTGTTGTGGATAGATGGAACGATATGCATGTTACGTTGATGCAACTTTTTGGCTCTACGATTCAGCTTTCATGTGGGCTTCTCATATGCATGAACAACTCCTTTTCGTCTTCTATTGACTGTTGCTTTACCTCTGTATTACTTTCCTTTTAATGCACCCTTGGCCTTATAGCAAGCTTTAAAAAATTCCTACTCTTTTTAAGTTCCTGCGCGATTAGAACATCATCAAAAGACATTTGCTATGCAAGCCCGCTGCAGCGCGCGGGCAATACATCTAGTGTGTGTGTAGACACATACACACACATTTGAAGAAAGAAAAAAGTTGATATAGGTGAGGAATTTTAAACAGAAACATGGACGAGCAAGAGAGCTCGAAGAAGAGAGAGCCGTTGTCCACGATGGAAGAGGAGCGGCCTTCCAAGGTGCAGAAAAATGAAGATCTGACCGCACCAGAGGAGATTGACAACAGGGTTATCGAATATCTCTATGGAATGGAGGTATGCGATGTTTTTTTTTCCGCCATAAATATAATTGTGCGTTTATAGTAATTGAATCATCTGAAATTGTAGGAAGAATTGTTGTTAAAGAAGATGAATTTCGAGCAACGGATGGGCATAGATGATACCCTATCCATCTATAGGGCAAAGATAGTGGATGTTTTGGCTCTTCTTTCATGCCGTCTTGGTCTTGACCAGGATACTCTACACGCAGCATTTTCATACTACGATAGATACAACTCTTTGAATCCTGTTGTTGATACAGATAAATTGGAGTTAATTGGTGTTTCCTCACTATACATTGCCGGGTAAGATTAATATGAATTTGCCGATTATCTACTTTAAATGCTTTTGTGATTTACTACTGCTTGATATTAATTTGATGAACAGAAAATACGAAGAAAGGGTTGGGATGAAACAATCTTTTTATTTTGTGCAATTTATGGATTCTCCGATTGCAGACGGACAGGTATTTCTTTGTTGGTTCTTATATATCTTGAATTTTTTTTCTTATTGATTTTAGTTTCAATTTTGATACACGGTGGTGTGGATCAAATAAATCTCAAGTAGGAGTAGGAAAATCCTACTCCAAAGCTTGTACAAAGAAGCTAGAAAGCTTTCATCAAAAGCCATACAGAAAATTTGCATTACGAGTATCTGCCTCCGAGTTGGAAAAATTGGGTGCTATTTTGAAACTTGTTATTAAGTCGACACGATCCATTTCATGATGACACATAAAGGGTAGGTACCATGCAATCTCTTTTCTTCTGCTGCTGGTTGCTGATGTCTCTTCTTTTTACGTCTAAGCTCCTTTCTTATGCGTTCTGTTTTTTCATGATAGGTGCTGCTGTGTTTTTCTCTGTTAATTATCTTTATATTGTTAGTGGCACGCCGTAATAGTCCAATGCCTTTGCATTTCCTCTCTTCTTGGGTCGCTTGTTTTATTGCTTGAGTTTCTGTGATTTAGTCTGGTATGCTGCTTCCTCAGTTTCTTCTTTGTATGAGCTTTCAGTTTTGTTGTGGTTTGCTGCTTGAGAATTCAGATGTTTCGGAGAGCTTCTATTTTAGCTGCCTTGGAGTTTTGCTTCTGCCCTTTTGATGCCACTTTCTTGCTGCTGGTCTAGTTGTTGAGTACTGTCTCTGCTACTCTTGTTTTTCTTTCCTTTTCTTTTGGTGGCCCTTGTGCTCCCTGTTTGTTTGTTTGTTCATCTTTATCGTTCCACTGTCTAGGAACTTATTCTTTGCTTCCTTGTTGCTCATTAATGAATCCCTTCGAGCTATCAAGAAAAAATAAATTCAGAGAGCAAAAAAGAAAAACTGGTAGCATCATTTCCTCCTTTGAGAGAATTTTCCTTCCTTTACTTGTTTGTTCACATGTTTAGCACTAAAAGCAGGGTTACAAAGCTGCGTCTTTGGATGGGCCGGCTGCCAGAAACCAACTTGTGCTAATAAATTCTGCTCCCCTTTAATCTGATAAAGTTCCATGCACGTTCAGCCAAACTCGCAACCTTGGGTAAGAGTCTATTTCGCTATATTATTATTTTGTGGTGATATTCCATGTGAGTACGTACTAACAGATTTCTGCACAGAGTTCTACGTTGGAGCAACGATTTCGTTATATGGCAAGTGATATGAAGGAATGTGTGAACATTTTATATGAGTTGCGTTCGGGTAAAAGACACAGAAAGCTTGAAATAAGAGAAAAATACCGGCAAGACCAGGTATTTTTGTCTTTTGGAGCATTCAAAGGTACATTCATATTGTTTGGGATTCATTTTCAAACATTGGATTGCATTTGGAACAGTTCTTAGGTGTGGCAAAATCTCCCCTGCCAGAACTATCTCCTTTTATTTTTTATGATTGCTTGAAGGATGCGGGGCTGTGACTGAAGGATGTGGTGCAACACACGTTAGGAGCTTTGCAGCAGAGTTGGTTTGTTGTTGGAACACTGGGGAAATGCAATCAGTTGTATTCTGGCTAGAATTCAGGGTCGGTGAACAGGTTTTGTGGGTTATTGATGCTGGGTATCTTGTGGTGGTAATGAATTATTCAGGTTTTGTGGTGGTATTAGATTTAATAATTTTTTTTTTGAGTTATTCCAGTTTTATGATTCAGATTGTGGGTGACGCGGGTAATTTTTTTAATGATTTTTTTTTCTCGACTCTATTTTTTAACATTGGATTGATTGGGAGTTGGATTTCATAATTATTTTCTTTTATATATACTTTATGTGGGGTAATCACGGTCTTATGACTCAGGTTGCGAGTTTTGTAAATTAATCATGTTGACTTGAGTTTTTTTTGTTACTTTTTAATTGAATTTTTTTTTTAATTTCATCCTTCAACATTGGGTTAATTGAGAATTGAACTTTATAATTTTTTTTATTTTCTTTTTATGGATTTATCTTAGTCTCTTGACTCGGGTTTGGTAGGTTAAACTGCGTTGACTCGGGTTATTTTTTTGTTTTTTTTTTCAATTTAATCCTTGAGCATTTGGTTGAATGGAAATTGAACTTTATATTTTTTTTAAATTTGTTTTCTATATGATTATCATGGTCTTATAACCTGAGGGTTAGGCCAATTGACTCGGGTTCCTTTTTTTAGTTGAATATTTTTCAATTTCATCCTTTAATATTAAGCTGATTGAAAATTAAATTTTGTAATTTATTTTGGTTTGCACTCTATAAGGTTATCTCATATCTCATGACCTGAGTCATGGGTTTGGTCAGTTGATGTTGGTGGTTTTTTGTGTCTTTTTTTTAATTTGTTTTTTTAATTTCATCCTTCAAGATCGATTGAGAATTAAGATTCATAATTTATTTTGATTTATTTTCTATAGATTTTTCTTGATCTCATGACCCAGATTTAACAAGTTAATTTGGGTTGACTCAGCTCATTTTTTTAGTTAATTTTTTTTTAATTTCATCATTTAGTATTAGGTTGATTGAGAACCGAATTTAATAAAAAAATATTTTTTTTTTCTATAGGAGCTATCAAGATCTCACGACCTGAATAATAGATTTAATAAGTTAAGTTTATCTAGATCGATTTAATATGTTATTATTTTAATATTTTTAAAAAATATTATCTTAATTTTTTTAATCAAACTATATTTTTATTGGTTATTCAAATTATTTTTTTAATTTATCAAGTTAATAATATCAAATCAAATAATCAGATCAATCTATGCATAGTGAAAAAAAAAATCCCATTCACCTAAATATTTTTCTTACATCTAAAAAAAACTTGATATAATCCGTTAGTCAAGGCGGGCAATAATCTAGTGCAAACCTATATGAGAAACCCAATTAATGTAGAACCTCTACAAGATTAACAAATCAATTAGAGACAGATAATTGATACATACAGAAGTTAAAATAAAAAATAAAAAAATTGGAAACCCTCAAACGGGGTAATTAAAGTAAGTACTTGTTTGTTTTTATAATAAAACCATGAAAATTATAAGGATATGATGAGGACATTAAAACAATTAAAATATATATTTTAAAACAAAAACAATTCATTTTTTTCACAATCATTTAAAAAAAAAACAAACAAACATGCTCTAATTAATATACAATGCTGGAGGCCTTGGGGGCTTCGGCTTTTAGGTTCTTCATTGGATCGACTTTTAGGTTCGGCTGGGCTAATTTTTTTCACTGAAAAAAAAAAATACTAAGACGAGCGTAAGTGTTTTTAAGAAAAAAATCTCGGAGGAACTCGTATATTTGAAAACAAATTATTTTGGTTTTGAAACTTGTTGGGGATGGATCAGCCACGGGTATGTGAAAAAGTTGTAAAAGGTTTTCTTACCTGTGTTCTTATCATTTTCTTTGTTGTTTTCTGAGTACTGTTCATGTGCTGCCCTGGCCTGGCTATAATCTGTGCGTATGTGACTGCCAGTATCAGCATTGCAGGTGGATTGGTGCAGGAGCTTTTGGTAAGGTGTACCAGGCTATCGACACCAAAATCAACTGCGTTGTAGCTTTGAAGCTTACAGAGCTTGAAGGTGATGGTAATGATGGAGGTGTACCGGCTGTGTCACTCAGAGAGATGTCCGTCCTGAAGGAGATGGACCATGAAAACATTATTAAGTATAAATGTGAATTATTATTATTATATGACTTTCTTTCCTTCATGGTATTATTATTGTTGTTTAAAAATCGGCGTTCAATTTTCAATTTGTCCTTGAGCTTTGAATTGATGCTATTCTTGATTGATTTTTTGGGAGGGACAGGTTGTTGGATGTGGTGCACCAAGATGGCAAGAGATTGACTCTAGTTTTTGAATTTATGGATGGAGATTTGCTCGAATTTATGAAAGCACATCCAGATCGTTTCAGTGATTCAAATCTAATCAAAGTAAGTTAAGTCCCTCCCTTACAGTACCCACAGTTTCACATGGAAAAAGATTTGGTGTAACTATATGGTTCTGTAGTATGTTCACTGTCTATCTTTGTATGTTGATGCGTGGGCAAGTCAGGAATTTGTTGTTCCTGGATTTTGAATTATCGAATAGAATTTGCAAAGCTCTATCATTTACCTCTTTTTCGGATTTGTTTTTCAGCTGCTATCTGTGGCTTAGCATTCTCTGTTGAAGAATGAGGTTGGTGGAGATTCTTTTGCCAAATTTGTAATACTTGTGTGTTTGTTTGCTTCATTTTCAGAGACTCCTTGGTCAAATTCTCTCTGCTGTTGATCATTGTCATTCTCGAAGGGTTTTCCATCGAGATTTGAAACCAGCAAATTTGCTAGTAAATCAGAAAAATTACACACTGAAAGTTGCTGATTTCGGATTGGCTAAAGCATTCAGCATTCCACAAAAAAAATGCACGCCTCAGGTATTTTTAACCATTAGGGTATATATTTTTTTTGGAAAAGATTAGGGCATATATTTGCACAACATTAAATACCATTATTCTGATTTATGGAATCTGGAATAGTTACACATGTCCTAGCATGAGCATCCAAACTTCAATTAAAGAATTGTGCTTCATTGAAAACTCCTGTGATTTTTTCTTAGGTTTCCCTCCTGCTTCAAGGAAAAACCATGAAGTTGGAAATACCAGGAGCATTCAATATTGCTAATACATGAACACATCACAAACCCACAATTCTAATGACTGGGAAACTTCATTTTCTTTGTATTTGCATATCTGGGCTAACTGTCATTCTTATCCTCTACAGTGCATAACGCTTGCGTACAGAGCACCAGAAGTATTGCTGGGATCAACAGAACATTATGTTGCTGCTGATATGTGGTCGGTAGGATGCATATTTGCTGAGATGGTGAATCAGGAGCGATTGTTTGATACCGTGAATTTGAAGAGGGATCCTGATAGAGATTTTAAGAAGGAGCAATTGAGCTTAATTTTCAGGTTTGAATAGCCTTGCTGCTCTGAGTCGCTCTTCTTTTTTCTAAAATTAAACATATTTCATCTGCGAGCCATGTTTATTTCTATTTTCATTTAATCCCATTTTGAATCTATTCCCAGACAATGAAATCACTATTAATTTGTGGGCGGAAATTAAAGTGTTGTAAATGGCAATGAGGGTGTCTTCTTTTTCTGCATCTTGGCAACATGAGACTTAAAATGACAGCTGAAGCTTGGCTTAAACTAAATTTACTAAGATGTCTTCATGCTTGGATAGTTTCTACAAGGAAAACTTTCCATCTAATACTTGTTAATGCGAATATGAAAAATTGTTTCTTATTTTAACCTAAAAATGAGTAAAGCAAAAGTTAAATGTAAACTTGTCTCCCAGCTGCTTTACATCCATACTATTTTACATTAACTTGTTATTGTTTATATAAAGTATACTGGGTACTCCAGAGCAGGATTCGTTTATTGGAATCACTTTTCCTGATTGTCTATCTAACTTCCCAGAGCATCAGCCTCCGGTAATTAATTGGCTTCCTTACTGAAATATCGTTCATTATCACCAACTCCAAATCTTAACATTCTCAAGAGAGAGTCTGTAATTAAGAATTTTATTTCTTCTCTTTTGTTACAGGAACTGAGAGTTGTTGTTCCAACACTTGGATCAACTGGAATCGACCTTCTTTCGGTAAGTATGATTCTCATTTGCTTAGCTCCCCACCCACACCTGGAAGATATTTACGGTTCAAGCCCTAATGGCCTAGATTAGCTTCTTTGTTCTCTTTTGACCAAATAGTGCTGGTATTCTATCATGAACATCTTCAATTTATTTTTTATTTTTTATTTTTTACAATAATGAATTGCAAACAGAGGAACAGGGACGTCGTCGTTTTTTTTTACTATTTATTATTTGTATTCTATCATGCTGCAGAAAATGCTATGCTTGGATCCTGAAAGAAGAATAACCGCTGCTGCTGCGCTTCGTCATGAGTACTTCCGGGATATTGCAGGGCATTAAGAATTGCAAATTGAATTAACTGGACTAGTAATTTTTCACTCTTATCTTCTCTAGTTTGAATGTTGGAAAACTTGTTCTTCGTGCATGTGTTGTGTGTGATACAGTATGTAGGTGAATGAGGGGATGGATTTTGATCTCAGAGTTCAGTAGTCAATTGTGTTTCATGTCCAAGGATAGTCATAGTATGAAATATAAAAATACAAGTCAGCTTGTTCCCGGCTATTGCGATCTCATTTTGATGCTTTGATTGCCGGAAAAGGAACATATTGTGCCTGCAAGTTTCACTGGAAACTTTATTTTAATTTCATGGTACTGAAGTTAACGACAATGTAAATCTCTAGTTGTCCTGAGGAGACTCGAACTCATGATTATTGGAAAACCAACCTAAAATCTGACCAGTTGAATTACCTCTGTGTTGAAAAACTCGATTTCTAATTGAGCAAATTAAAGATAACATTTTGATTTTCTCAAACTTACTAACATTAAATAATATATCGTTTTACAGATTCTATTATTGATTTCTATCAAGAAACTAGTTGGGGAGTGGGTTTGATGAGTTGATATATTTTAGCCTGTTTTTTTTTTCTTTGATTTTTTTTTTATCTATTTAGTCAATAAAATCATGTTAAGATAACTCTCAACGATTTAATTTAAAACTCAGACTAAACAAAAAAATAATTGAAATTTTTAAAATTTGAATTGTTATACCGAGTTTAATGACAATGTTACAAAAATAAACGGGCTAAAATTATTATTTTTACATTTCAAAAGAAAGGTTTAATTATTTATATAAATAATTAATCAGGTTAATATAATATTTTAATTGTTTATTAAAAATAATTATGTTGTAGCTGAATTGGTTTTGCACACCAAATGAAGATAAAGTTGCGTGTTTGTGGTCAAATCTAATCAACCCAATTAAAATTTTATTTTATGTTTTAAAAGAAAACAGCATTATTTTAAATTTATCCAGTTAATTCACGTAATTATTTTAAATTTATTCGGTTTAATAACTTTACCCATAAATAGCAAAAACATCAATTGTATGAGTGTAGAACACCATTAATTGACCAACAAGACATGGAGGAGGTTGAGCAGTCCTGTTCTTTCCGCACCTAATTAAGATTTATCCTTTATAATAAAATACTCAACATAACTTAAGCAATTAATTTACAAATGACACAGTTAACTTTAATTAATACTGCAAAGTTCCCTTCCCTGCCTCCCTAATTCTTTTCATTTTATTTTAGTTAAAATAAGAATTCATTTCCTAAAATCTGTTGGGCATAGGAATTATAGCAATGAACAAACAAATAAATAATGATTTTATTAATGGAATAAAAGCAAACAAACAAATAAATCCTTGATTTTATTAATCATGAAAATAGTTTTAAATAATTGAACAAAAATTAGATAGCATTGGGATTATGATGTCTGAAGATTCAAATCTCAAATGAAATATTGAAAATATAATTCTCCTTAATTGTGATGGAGATAATTGGTTTTTAATCCAATTAATTTAATAATTATATTTAAAAATCGGTCCAAAAATATCATCACGTGAGCATAAAATTAAAAGGTTAATCATTATGGTTAATATATAGATCATTTTAGGAGTGATAAAATTATATAACATCCATGAAAATTTAGTCAAAACTGAAATTTGAAATCTAATAACAAATAAATTATAAAAACCCTCCACAGTCTTTAATCCTCCGATCATCTTTATAGTAAAATGAAAAATTATTAATGCTGTGTGCTGACGAGGCAAAAATGCTACTGAAGAAGGGGCAAAGGGTGAGCTAATCTTTTTCTTTTTCTTTTTTTCTTTTTCTTTTCCTTGCTTTTGATAACCAATCAAATCTTTAACTTGCAAAGAATTTAGGCAGCACGTCGTCTTCTGAGCAAAAGTGTCGGTGAGAGAGTATGTACACAGTATACTACAGTGTTGTGTGGTACTCTCTCTAGATAGACAGACATGTATAGCGAGAGTGAGACAGAATATGCTGTATCTGCTCTGTCTCTCTCTGCTTAGCTTTCCATTTCAGCTTCGTCTCCACCTACTCATTTACACCACCTGCACCAAATATGCTTTAACATAACAAAACACACAAACCCCATATAATTAGGGCCTTAAAAAAAAGAACTTGTTCACTTGTTGTCAACTAAAACCTCTCTCTTTATTCACATTAACTGTAGTTAGAGAGCAAGAATGGGTGTGGATTTGAGACAAGTGGTTGCCGGGGTGCTGACGCTAACTATGTTTGTGATGCTTGGTAACATGATCAAGAGAGACCATTTTGATTCTGTTGAAGTATGTCCCTTTCAGCCCTTCTTCATAAGTTTCTATAATACTTGATTTTATGTGTGTAGGTGATCTTTTGGTCATTCAAGTTTCGAATTTTTTCTTATTTGAAGCTGTGTTTCTTGATGGGGTTTTAGTATGGATTTAGATCTTTAAACCCTTTTGAAAGCTCACTGTGATAATTCCCACTTTGCATCTGACAAGTAGTGTTCTTGTAGTTCAGTGTAGTAAGATCTACATGTTCTTGGCCCAAATGTCTTGGCTTTATGGTGCTTATACCTTAATTTTTCTTTCTTTGTCACATTCTCATGAGTCTCTGGTTGTTTGTTTGAGTCAATTTTGTTCTTTTGTCAAGTTTGTGTTAGATCTTTAAGGTATTGTCACTGTTGTATTAATTTGTTTAATTAGTGACTTTTATCTTACATTTTTGGATTAAAATTTGAGCTGAGGTGCTGCGTTTATTTCTCCTCTGAGCTACTGATGATATAGAAAAAGCGAAGAAACCGAATTACTTTTTTGCTCTCTAGTTGTTTAGGCTCTCAAAAGCTCTGGTCTTTTTTATGATTCTTTCCTGGAGCAAAGTGAGATTCATAATTACAGGGTTTGATAATTTTCACTTCTTACCTGAGCCATTATCATCTGGAGCATGCTTTCTTGCGAGTTTGATATTTTGGAATCCAAGGAAGCTTTTGATAAATTTCATTCTATGAAGAAACATGTCATCCAACCATCATTTTCTGTGGATCTACATGATTCTCCTTTTCATTATTTTGTATTTTGTTTTGTGAAAGGGGAAATTTCCAGGAGTTAGGGACGTCGAGTTTGATAGCGAGAAGGTTTCAGATCAGGGTCTTGTGACATTTTCCAAAAAGAGTACAAATGGGCCATGGATTGAGAGCGGCCAAGAGCTAAAACCATGTTGGAAAGAGTCAACTTTAGGTAGGTTTACTTGTGAACTTGATAATTACCTAGAGTTTTGTGTGGTATTTATTCCTATATATGCACTCATTGATATACTAAGCATTCTTTTTGTGTGGTATTTATTCTTATATATGCACTCACTGATGCACTAAGCATTCTTTTATAATGTTTCCCTTCCACTTCTCATGAATTCTCACCGATTTAACAGATGAGGTAGAGCCAAAAGGGTTTGTCACTTTGTCATTAACTAATGGTCCTGAGTACCACGTCTCACAGGTATCTGAAGTAGCCATTTAAACTTTCTTTTCGTTTACAGAAGGATTCTGCCTTCATTGTTTTCAAATGAGTGAAACATCTGCTTTCCATTCTTGCTCCTCTCCTCCAAACATTTACATCTCTTTGCCGGTGATTGCATTTTTCCAGATTGCTGATGCAGTGGTGGTAGCAAGATATATTGGAGCAACTCTCGTACTTCCTGACATTAGGGGAAGCAAACCAGGAGATGAAAGGTTAGCAGCATGTCACTTTCATGACAATCACCCTGTTGGGTTTTTTATTATCATTATTATTATTATTATTGGAACAAATATAGTTGCTGCCCCTTTTTATGTCATTAGATTTATTTGAGATGATTTGGATGGTAAATCCCTTAAGAAGAGTCTAGCTTTTCTATTTTGTCTTGCTCTATTTTATTTTTATGTGGAAAAGGGGAAGTGGTGTTGTGGGTGAAGTTGATATTTTCTTTGCAAATAAGTTTTTTCCTGTTATTAATTCAACCATAATTGTAAACCTTTTTTATTCTTTTGAACCGCACCATAACCATTTGACTTTGTGCCTCTTTTTTCTGTATCATTATGTTGTTTCTGCAGTTTGCAATCTCAAACAGTTTGTTTTTCCACTTTCAATGAATTAAGTCTTGAGAAAAAATGTGTAAAGCAAGATTCATTGCTATCGCTGCTGGAACAATAATGGAAATGGCAACTTCACCCATCTCTTTTTGGGGAAATGTTTTATGAACTTACAAATTTAAACCTCGCCTATTAATTGCATTTTGACACTTAAATGTCAAACAGTTTCCAGTTTCATGTTTGCTTAATTGTATTTATGTTTAAAGCTTTATGGCTTATTGTAAGTCCTTGTAAGGCATGCACATTTTGGCTTCGCTGCAATGCCTAACTGAATCAGCTAGTTTTTTTTTTTTTATCCCAAAAATATTACTGTCTAGGCACCATAAATTTATTCTCTGAAGAAATTTTCAATATATGATCAGGGAGTGAATTAACTTCACCGAGAGCTTTTGGGTGCATTCTAACAAATTGACAATTTACAGGAAATTTGAAGAAATATATGATGTTGATAAATTTGTGAAAAGCCTGGATGGGGTGGTTAAAGTAGTTAAAGGTCTGCCTGATGATGTATCGATTCGAGATTTTGCTGTTGTCAAGGTCCCTAATCGAATTTCAGATGATCACATTGCTGAGCAAATCAAACCAGTCTTTAAAACAAATAGCAACATAAGACTGGCTACTTTCTTCCCTTCAGTAAATATGAGAAAGACCACAAAAACAAGTGCCAGTGATTCAGTTGCATGTTTGGCGATGTTTGGAACTTTACAGTTGCAGCCAGAGGTTAATGAAGTGGTTGACTCCATGATTGAGAGGCTAAGAACTTTGAGTCGCAAGTCTAATGGACAATTTATTGCCGTGGACTTGAGAGTTGAGATATTGGAAAAAAAAGGTTGCCATGGAAGCAGTTCAGCTGGAACAAAAAGCTGTTTTAGTGCCCAGGAGATTGCTATATTTTTGAGGAAAATGGGATTTGACAAGGATACCACAATCTACCTCACTCAGCCTAGATGGGACGAAAGCCTTGATGTTCTGAAGGATATATTCCCTAAAACTTATACTAAGGTTAGGCATTTTCCATTGGTTTCTCCTTTCTATTGTTTTCCCGCAAGTTAGTCTAATTCATTCTTTACCTCTGAAAACTTTTGCAGGAAAGCATAATGCCTGCTGACAAAAAGGCAAAATTCCTCGAATCAGAAGACTCAGAGTTCGAGAAGGTTATTGACTTCTACATGTGCTCTCAGAGTGATGTCTTTGTACCAGCCATCTCTGGCCTATTTTATGCCAATGTTGCTGGTAAGAGAATAGCATCTGGCAAGACTCAAATACTCGTTCCGTCTGACATTCCGGGCTCCTCTGCCGCTGTCACCAGCCATTTCTCCCCCTATATTTCCAAGAAGAACCACATGGCACATTCCTGTTATTGCAAGTAATCCATGCCAAGAAACCCTGAAGAGAGCACAATACAGCTTATGTTGAAGCCTTCAGTAATAGTTGTCACTTTCTCCATTGCCGCAAACAAGCTTTTCCAGTAAGCAGATGAACAAGTGAGTTGCACCATTCACACTTCAATTTGGGAGTGAAAGCACCCCGAAGTAGAAGTTTACTGTGTCAGTATGATTTTTTAAAGATTTGTTCTATATAAATAGGACAAGTAGTTCTGTGAGTTATAATGTTCAAGAATTTGTTTATTTTTGTTGTAAAATAAGTCGCCATTGTGTGTTTTTTTTCTTCTTGAAACCAATATTAAAAATATTTATTAAATTCTCCTGAGTACATTGCAGCTATCTGATAATGAAGATTTTAGGATCATATCAAAATTCTTTTGTAGAAGAATTTTGCCTTCTGAACTAAGGGCTTTATAGGGACACGAAGGCAACCCAGATAGGTGGAAGCTAATTTGCTAATTGGTCTGCGGGGTACCAAAATAATGACTGATCTAATCAAGGGTTGGTACCAAAATTAATAAATATTACTATTGGCTGAACTTAGGGATGGCAATGGAACCCAAATGGGCTTTCAAAATCTTCAACTTGAATGTTATAATTTAAAATTATTTAATATATAATTGACTTAATTGAAAACTATTTAATATATAATTAACTTAAATATATAATTTTGAAAACTTCAAGGTTATTTATTTATTTATATCGGGTCAAATTCAGGTTAAGCAAAACAATTTTACCTGAACTTGATCAAGTCTATAAAATTCTTATCCATTTAAATTAGTTCAAGTCATTGGTTCAAGCAAAATTATCATCACTACTTGTTAAAAAAATTTGTTTTAGCCAGCATCAAAATTGAACAGCTGAACCAGTAAAAGAAGCTATCAAATGAAAGATAAAGAGATTGATTTGTGGAAAACCGCTCATAATTAACAGAAGCCATTGAGCTCTTTCCGAGCTTAGAACTTTAGGCCATCAACAAACCCACTATCCATAGACATTGCAAAAATAAATTAAAAAACCTTTGCAAGAATCCTTATAACAGATTTAGAGCTTTTTATTCTGAAACAAAACATTCTAACAGATCCTAAAGAAACCAACAACGTAGAATTCAACAAGACGTGCTGCTTGCAGATCTTTGAGAAGATGCCGTCAAGATCGTGTCTTGGCTCCATATTTTCCTCCAACCAATCCCCGAGGATTTTGCTAATGTCTTTGGTGCCAGCAAGATTGCTGGGTTGTTAAAGGTTTTTATATATAAATCTCCACTCATTTACCCATTCATTATCTATCCAACCATACCAACACAAATCATTTCATTAATCAGTCCAAAAATAGAAACATTTGATGAACTCAAAGCCTATTTTAGTGGAAGTTAATTTCCCCTCCCGAGTAAGCACATATTCATCATTTCCTTTAGCTCAAATGCATTATTTATTCTGAAATATCCATCTCAAATGATATCAAGTGTTGAAGGAATGGACTCGACTAACGGATTTCAAATAACACCAACCATCCAATAGTAGGATATTATTTAAAACAAACAAGGCTCATTTGCAGTGAATACTTTGAGATTAGTAACATTCCTCGTACAATTGATAAATAATGTGTTCGGATTCGGATGGAATGCAGCAATTTGCAGTGATTTTAAGCTATGATGCAGCAGAGAGCATGTCAATTGAAGACACCCTGTTTATGGGTGTGTTTGAATAATATCTCAGTTGCAACAACAAATGATTGATGCTCAATCTGAGATGGTAAATATAATGGGTGAATTAGCAGTTTACAACTCCCAGCAACATCAGCTACAACAAGAAATTAGAGAGAATGAGAGGTGCAAGATGAACTTTATTGGCCCAATTCAAGTCAACAAGACACTTTGAATTTAGATCAACTGCTAAATCAAGCAAATGATCAGGAAAAATCCCACTTCTATCGACTTTCATGTAGGAGCAATTAATATGGTCTCGATGATTTATAAACTAGTTTCTAGTGCATTTTTAAGTTTTTTGTTTGCTCATGCTGGAGGGGGCAGAAAGGAATGATGGCCGTAGATTATTGACCGAAATTGCTTGTTTATACAAGTTCTGCTCATAATTGTTTTGTTTCAATCTACCCCAGTGGATTTTGTTTTTAATTATTATGATAAGTACATAATTTCACCAAAATTTCTTTCCAAATTCCTTCTCTGTTTTTTGAAAAAAAAAATTCAAAAAAATTCTCAACCATACGAAGGTCAAAAACCAAATGCTCAGTCAGTCCCCACCCTGTTTGCAATTCATTCAAATGTATGAGATTTGATCTTTGGTAAAGCTAGCATATCATATCATATGGAAAAAAAAAAAATTCAAATCGACCCAAGCAATAATCCTCCAAGTATTAACAACTGGCTGTGGAAATACTAGCAACTGTTCAGTGAAACCTTAACGAAGATGGTTTGCATATTGTCAAAAATAACAAATACAGACAATATAGAAGTATCAATATAGGAATCCATCATAAATATTCAACGAGTGAGTTCATGATGATTAATCATCGTTCTTTCGATAACACACCATTAGTCGAAGTGCTTAACACACCTGGTGATCATAGTGTTCCATCAGGGCTTAACTTAGCCAAGAAATCCTTTTCAAAGTCACTACGTGAGTCCTGGCATGGAAAGCACATGCAGAAACACATATACATTCAACTACAAGAAAGAGGAACAAATCCTCCTCAATGCAGAAACATATAGACATTGAACTACAAGAAAGAGGAACAAATCCTCCTCTATGTACTATCATCATGTTCAGAAAATCCACTTTACTCAGGTCTTTACCCCCCCTTGCAGACGTAAAAGAAGTTTCAATAGAAAAGGCAAATCTAATTCTTTATATCTTATTTTACAATTCATGTAACCAGCGGATATAACACTAGATGTTTCCAGTTGTTTTACACAGTTACTGAAATATCATCTTACTACTATATTGGGGGTTAGTTTAGGTTTTACCATATCACCTATATGCAGTTATGCACGTTGAGCATATCAGTGTGTTACCTTTCATGAACTGGATGCCCTGTGTCAGGATATCAGTTTAATGAAAGCCCCCACTGGGGCATTAATGCATTCCTAGCAGTTCTGAATCGTCGAAATGGCTTTCTGAAGTACACAGATAGCGGAGTCTTCGGAACTGGAATGAGTTTTCCAACTGCGGCAAGAGGCCAGCTGTTAAAAGAAAACAGTAGTCAGGATGAGAAGTGATGATTTCACACAACAATACAGTATATACCTCCAAAAAAAAAAAAAAAAAACCTCGCAAAGCCTTCAAAACATTTAGTCACTAGCCAAGTAATTTGCATGCACAAGAATAATAGTAGTAACAAAAAGAAAAACATCCAATCACCTAACTCAGACCATCTAATTAAATGGCAAATGTTCCACAAAGCATCAAACCAAAACTGTAAGTAAAACAAGGCAGACTCAAAGTAGAACCAGGCATAACTAGTTGATATATCTCATCCTATAAAAACTGGTAATTTAACTAACCTGACAATGCCAATGGCAACACATATAAGCCATTGTTTCCAATTAAGTCTCACAGTTGTGGTAAAGTCTCCAGTGAATTCAATGAGGATTATCTGTAAAGCAATTAGCAGTGGCACTGTCAGTTCCCAGTATACTGCTGGTGAAAGGCCAAAAGAAAAGTAATGGTTGCTCACCTGAAGGATGACGGTAAATCCAACTATTCCCATAAATAAGTGGTTTTTTGTTACTCCTTTAAAGACATTTATTTCATCTGGCTTTCGAGCATTGAACTCATTGAAAACCTGTAAGTTAAAACAGTCAGCAAATGCAAGCTTTGCATCTTGAAAAGACAAAAATAACTTCTTTCCATGCGACATACTAGGGAATGATAATGGCACTGGTTTCATTTCTATCTCAACAGACTAAACGAGACTCATGAATACAACAAATAATACTTTTAGTCAAGTGGCAAACTTACTTGACAGAGAACAAATGCATTGAATATCACAGTATTCTTCGCAATTGTAGCATGTTTCCTGTCATCTTGATTCAAGTGAAGAATACTCAAGCCCCGGAAGTTGAGTACAAGGAGAACAGCAACTTGGTATAGAGCCTGAAATGGCATGAAAAGAATAGGTCATGAATATGCCGTAAAGCTACATTCGTACTCAGCCCATAGTAATCTCAGTATCTCTGGGATAACTTGTTAGCATTTCAGAGAAGAAATACCTGTATGAGCAAGTTCCTCCACATGATGTTTGTTATAAGGGGTTCCCTAAAAAAACAAGCAGAAGATCACTATTCAGATCATCATCCATCAAAATTCAGAGAGAGTTGCAAATACATTGAAAACCATCATGCAACATCTACAATCACGATATGCAAGAGAATCCCATTACCATACTTCTTGGACAAGCACAAGTCGAAGAGAAGTAAAATGACAAAGAACAAAGGATGAAGCCTGAAATATCTGTGCTTCAGTATCACCCTGTGTATTCTAACTTACCACTAATAGGTGTATAGGTTGTTTTAAATTTTCATGTAGTTAAATTTAACAATTACTCTACTTCTACTAACTAGGCCATACTGCCTGCAAATTAAAACAGAAATCATTTAATATCCTGAATCCAGAACCTAGGAAGACCTCGTATGTCCTGAGCTCTTTTCACAACCAAGAAATAAATTTCAGATGAGTGAAGTTGGCAACACAGTTTACAGAGCATGGAATAGACTGCTCAGCAAGTTCTCAACTTGACAAAGCATTGTATAGTTATCTTCAAAGCCAGAAATATGGTAGCAAAATATCTATGAAGAATGCAGCCCTTGTCATCAGAATAGACTAATAATAAGAAAAAAATAATAAATTGATCCACGTTGGATGAACTACAAAGGTGACAACGTCACAACCAATATTCAAAACAATAACAAAGCAAAATTCTACATTTTTTTTCTGGTATCAGAAGGCATAAAGTAAAATTTTGTAGGATCTCAGATTCTCAAACATTTGGAAGTTCCTCGATGTCAAGCAAACCATAACGAGACTGAATTTAAATAGACTCCCACCATTTTCCTCAGCTGATGATCAAAATAAAAGCAACCTCAATTCCCTTTCTTTAAAATAGGACATGGTCAAACAAAAATCTATCCCCAAAACTCACCATCAATGGAAGGCCTAGGATCAACATAAAGAAACATTAAGCATCAAAATGCCACAGTTTACATACCAGACAATTTAAGAGCCACATTAACTGCAGCTTGCATTTGTAGATTTATATGTCTACCGTAACATATTTGGCTAAAACATGGTACAAAGTACAAACCTTCGACCAACTGGTGTCCTATGCATAAGGTGGTCTGTTGGCGGTTCCGTCGCCAATGCAAGTGCCCCAAGTGTGTCCATGATAAGATTGACCCATAGAAGCTTTACAGCAAAAGTGAACAAGAATTAATATGTTTGATCATCATGAGACTGAATTTAGTTCAGCATCAAGAAAAATTTCCAAATTCAGGTATAACATCATCAATCCATTGAAATATTTTTTTTCTTGGGCTATATTTAAAATATGGAAGACACCCAGCATATCGTGTCTTCTGAATCAAACTTAAATGAGAAATTGCAATCTAAACAATTCTGAAACATCCAGAGCATCCCTCCCACACCCAACCAAGAAAACTCTATATTTACTTACCATACCCACTGCAAATACAAACAATCCCTCACTATATTCCTTGAAATTAAGGCTATAGTCATTCAACACATTGTACAAAAACAGATTTTTAAATAACAGGCAGTTCCTCTCTTTAAGATAGGGCCCAGATTAGATAAAATTGATCAGAAACAAGTTCAAGATAAAATCAAGTTCTTTTCCCTCAGGTGTAATAAAATCAAGTTCTTTTCCCTCAAGTGTACTTCAATATGCTATAAGTCAACTATTCTACCGATAAGCATGCATATAACCAGAGGTTTGGTCTGTCTTCTACATTGATAACATAATAAAACCAGTATACAGGCAAATTTGGAGGGCAATTCATGAGATTTTTAAAATTACTCGATCAGACCTGCAGTCATGAATATGCCACTGTGCTCTCTAACAAGCAAATTGATGCATAGGCTAAGATTAACATGATCAACCTGAAAGAAAATGCATATGAGAGAGAGAGAGAGAGACCTGCACTGTATTTAGGGGAACATCACCAGAAGAGACTGCTGCAACAACGTTGATTACTAAAGCTCCAACATTAACAGTGAGCTGGAATTGGATAAATTTCTGAATGTTGGCATACACAGAACGCCCCCATCGGACAACCTACATGTGAAAGAAAAAAAGTGTAATGAATATTAAGACCATACTCTACTTGAATGTTAATTCAGGAAGGTATGAAACATAACTGAAGAAATTGGAGCCACAAGAACCTATATATCTATCACACACGAACAACTATTGCAAAAGGAAGACGACATGTTTATGAAGAAAACCAAAACAATAAACTATATTAATGGCATAAAAGCTATTTAATGGAAATATATTAATGTAATGGACATGAGAGTACAAGCACAACTTCCCAGCAAAAGGAGGCCTAAAGGTCTAATGCTCTGCAAACAAGCAACATATTCCATGGTAGCAAGAAACCAAAAGGAATACAAGTTGCAAAGATGCAACTTCCAACCAATAAGTACATGTATTGAAGTGCGAGATTCATTCTTAAAGGAATGCTAAACAGAAAGTGGTGTTTTCTTCCTAAAGAAAGATGAACTCCAGCCCCAAGGAAAATAAGGCCTACATGTCCAAGTGCTTTGCACAGATGCAACATATTACATGATAGTAAGAAACCAAAAGGAATAGAAGTTGCATAACTTTCAACCTGTAAATACATATATTGAAAAGCAAAGCATTGGAATACATAGAAAAAGAAATGTGAAACAGAAAGGTGGTGTTTTCTTTCTAAAGAAAGATACACTCGAACTCCACCACACACCCCACCAAAAAAAAAAGGCTTGATACACGCGTAATTTTCTCATGTAAATAAGTCAAGTGCTTGCTAACCTTTACAACTGAAGCAAAATTATCATCCAAGATAACAATATCCGAGCTCTCTTTTGCAACTTCAGTCCCTTGAATGCCCATAGAAAGGCCTATATCAGCCTACAATACAAAATGTTACAAGTGCAGTCAATTGACATAGAAGCAATAAACAACTTGGAAAGTAGTGCAGATAAATTTGTTGAGTACAAGACCATGTAGTACAAGAGGCATAGAAAGGAAAAGAATCAGCTTTAATCTGAGAAAGTTTTCATTGCATCCAGACACATAATGCATAAAATCTCTAACTGTGCAAGACATTCAAGCTCGTTACCTTTTTTATTAGATATAATATGGGGAGACTTTTCCCTAGGAACTAAAATGACTGCTGGCACAAAATCTATCTCTAAGCAAAATACACAAGTTGCACTGACACAAATTTATACCTGTCTTCAAAATATTCCACAACATGTTGAAGAACGCATGTGTCATGGCTACATATAAATCAATGTTTTAGATATAAATGAACTAAAAGATATAACTAATGATCTGCTATGATATTGTTACAATTCTTATTTATCATACCTTTGTAATAGTCTACAATAGACACAGAAAACATTAATGTTCACACATCTAGACATTAGAAAGTTAATGTCTCTGAAACTAGAGGTCCAGTTCCAATGGTCACAATTGTTGCAACTCGAAAACATGTTCACGGACACAAGTTACCAAATAGCAAGCAAACAAAATGCCTTGCAATGTCTGTACCATAGTTACAAACTCTACCAGATGCATCCAAACTTTTTGGAAATATCAAACCACATGTAGAAAGGAAACAGGGATGACAAACCTCATGAAGTGCAGGAGCATCATTCGTGCCATCTCCAGTCACAGCTACAACTTCCCCTCCCTTACGAAGGGCTTGCACAAGCAAAAGCTTGTCATTAGGAGACGATCTTCCCATCACCTACATATCATTACTCCTAAGTCAAACAATTTTTTATACTAAAAACAACAAAACCAGCTATCTCAGCTTCCAGAGGTAATTATAAGCTAAACTTCATGAAAATTTCCACTTTGTGCAGTCAAAAACTTTGTGCTGTTTGGAACAAACCGTTATTTTCTTGGCAATTATTTCTCTTTCTTTTTCTGAATATGCACGGAATACTTTTCCTTCAATGATGTTAGGCTCCGTAGCATCAGCCCCTGAACTGAGAATCCCACACTCCAAAGCTATTGCTTTTGCTGTTTGAATATTGTCTCCAGTGACCATTCGTACCTATGATTTCACAAACATATTATTCTGATTAGCCTTTTTCCCAAATCGTTTCATCATAATATGCCATGGATGAGATAGATTTTACATACAAATAGATTTCATACAGGTACAAGAAATGCTAAAATTAGAGCAACAAATGCTCGTCCCAGTAAGGGTTTTTGAAATTCCAAGAGGGGCAAGGTGCTAAGGCAACAGCTAGTCTTGCTTTGTCTCAGTGCACTCCAAAGTAGGAATATGCAATAGTCTTTCAGGATAACCATCTACATTCCAGTTGCTTTGGTATAAAATAGTTATTGCAGATACGAAGAGATAGATAGCTTTGTACCTCTAGTTTTTTGTTTTTGTAGTGGTTTATAGGAGGATATCTCATCCTCTGTTTCCTTCTCTTCCATTCTTTGTTAATAATGTTATTTTCCTAATTCAGTAAAGGTCACTTTGATTGACTATTAAACATAACAAACTTCAGCCTTCTAAGCATCATCCGTTAATGCATATGATGGCATGACCATTTTCATAAAGTAAAATTAAAACATGATTTCTGTAATTAATAAACAACCTTTACACCAGCTGCTGTGCAAATTCTCACTGCATCTTTTACACCTGGGCGACAAGGATCCTGCACAGGAATGCATTAGCTAAATACAAGTAAAGCCTAAACACCTATTAAAGTTGACACTTATGGACAGGCTAAGGAAAACTTGAGTTAATTTACATATCAGAAAAAAGAAACAATAAAACTTTTGATAGTTCAATCAAAGCATGAAACCTATATGTTCTACATGCAGTCAAAACCAAAAGAGCTCCCATGCTAGTAGTGCAAGGATGATCGATGAGTCTTCTTATAAATGTGAATGGGTGGAGATAAATGACATCTAGCATCTAAAGCGTATCTACACCAATAACCTTATATCATGGTCAACTTATTAATTATGGAGAGAGAGATCCACATAATCCAAAAGAGAAAAAGAGGTGTGAAAATGCACACCTTGATGCCAACAATAGCAAGCAAAACAAGCTCATCTTCAGGCAAAACCCATTTTCCTAAGCTCTCTTCATCAGTAGGAACTTTGTCCAATTCATATGGTCTGTATGCAATAGCAACACATCGCAAGCTGCAGGCAGCCATGTCATCAATAGCGACCTTAAAAAAATCCTGCAAGGGGATTTACAAGAGGAATCGTCACCCAAAAAAAATAACAGTCACATGTTAAGAGATTCTAAATTACTCTCTTACCTTTGCATGGAAACAGTTCAAATGATGGCTTATTTTATGATCTGATGCTGTGTGTTTCATGCAACTAACTCAAAATATTACCATTTTTAATTTAACAAACCACCGGTCCCTAAAATGCAAACTTCAGATAGAATCAAAATTTTAAATTAAAAAGCAATGACCTTCCAGTATGTGTGCTTCGTATAAAACCTATGGAAACCAGCTTTAAAACAATTTCAGCAAAAGAACACTCACCATTTCTTTATCAATGGATTGCAATGAACCGTTTGAATCAAGATATCCAGTACAAGAGGCAAGAACCATCTCAGCTGCTCCCTTCCAGTGTATGTGAACTTTAGAATCAGCCTGCCAAAATAAAATGGTGAACGAAAGTTTATCAGAATACAGCAACTTATTACTTAGTAGTGCACAGGTTCAGTGATGAACACAAATGAGAGATCTTGCACTCATAAAGTGTGCAAGAAGATTATGGCATGCTTCAGGCATAGAGCATTGTCAATCCTTAAATCAATGAAGAAATAATGATTTAGCAACAGGCAAATCAATGGCAACATTTTCCATGCATCAGGTTCCAAACAGGTAAATCAACAGCTATATTTTCCATGCAACAAATGCAAAATGATAGAGGAGAAAATATTATGACTGATACCAAACGCCAGATCAACTTGTGATCACCAAAGTCAGGGGCAAAGTTAGATTGAAGAGAATACCGTTTGTATTGCAACACCACCTCGCTTCTTCTCGGAATTAAAAGGGAAAACACGCAGAATTTTGGACTCTGCTCTAAGAACATCAAACTTCATCCCCAACTGATAACAAAATTAAGAAAAACAAATATGAAAATGGCAAGTGTGATATGCTGGACAGTGGACTAATATACTCAATATAGACAGTGGAATATGGTTAGAGGTTGTGCCTTGACTGCCCAAGAGAGGATAGCCTTTTCAGTTGGAGATCCAGTAATCTCTACGTCTCCACCATCCTGCCACAATAGCAGTCAACAACAAATTTCATTCTTTCAAGGGAAATATGCTCTCAAAGTAATCCACGATGTCCAAGATAAAAAAACGTTATCAAACTAGAAGTCAGGAAATAATATATACAATGATTAGATTAAGAGAGAGCACGAGAATAATCAACAAAAGCAAAGAACAAAAGCAAAAGAGAGTGCTACCTTGGGAACAAACACATTGCCTGTTGTGTTCTGTGCAATACCCTCACATAACAACAAGCCAGCTTCTGACTGCAATTGTGAGGGGTCATCTGGTGGGTTTATCTTCTGATTCCCAACATAAGCCTCAACCACAGTCATCTGTAAAGTGAAACATCCACAAATCAAACCCAAGCACAGAACACGGCATGCCCGCTTCACTAAGTAATCATGCTCGTGCTCCCTACAGTGAAACCCACCTGATTCAAAGTCAATGTTCCAGTCTTATCACTGCAAATTGTTGTTGAAGAGCCCATAGTTTCACATGCTGAAAGCCTACGAACCTGAATATCTATGCTGTTAGACAGGGATGTTTTACAAACTAGAATTCAAATCAGAGGGAATTATAGAAGAAAATGACTTTGATGAAAATAGAGAAAGATACTTGCCAAGGCTTTATCAGCCATCATTTTCCGCATTGAATATGCCAGACTGTGACGCAATAAAGCACAAAAATATGATGAAAATGGATATGAGATACTGATCACTAGATAGCATGCACTAATATTATAGAGATGACTTTTACTTACGTCAAGGTAACAGCCAATGGAAGTCCCTCAGGAACGGCAACCACCACAATCGTAACCTACATGATTATACATTTAGTAAGGAAATTACATAATACATAAATATAAAATGAATCCAGGGACTTCACTTACTGCAATGGTAAGTATTTTTATCACTCCGTCTACTGCTTTACTGACTGTTGTCTCGCCTTTGATAAACTGGACACTTCCATCTGGATTTTTTGTATTTCCAGTAAAATATCTAACAGGTATAATGAGATTGTAGCCGGTAAGTTGGTATACAGGCAATGTAACAGTGACTAATTGAATAATAACATTTACCCTACCGGCCCAAAAGGACAGCAAGCACAGAAAGAGCTACAGCAAGCCCCGCAATGCCTATAAAAGTTGCGAGTCCATTCAAACGTACCTAACACAGTCATTAAAGGATAACCTTAAAGCTGCAGCAAATTACATTTATTGATGCTAGATACAGTTGAAGTAACAAGAATTGAGATGAAACCTGCAAGGGAGTTTCTTCACCAGTATCCTCTGAGATACTTGCCATCAACAAACCCCATTCAGTATTGATTCCAACACCAGTTACCTGAAAATGGGCCAAGAAGAAATGAGCCTACAAGGTGGTAAATTCATATAACAAATACCAGATTATTTTGCAAATAAAAGGAAATGCTGCTGTTAATTACAATGGACAACAAAAAAAGGAAAAGGAGAGGTGCTTCATAAAAATAACTCAGAATCATCATGATCATGCTTAAAAGAGAACAGAATGTAAAACTGCGCTTTTACCAGCATAGTGCCAATACCATCTGCTACTTTACAACCAGACATCAAAAAGGGAGCATTCTGATCCTTGTGAACCTACAATAGAGAACAGACTTGTAATAATAGATTTCAACTATCAAGAAATTACAGAACCAGATGAGTAGTGAACTCACAATTTTGCTTTCACCGGTCATGCTAGATTCATCTATTGCAAGAGAATGGCCAGTAATCAAGATTCCATCAGCTGGAACCTGAGTGAAACACCTCAATATTTGTATAGTTAATTTAAGTGATTCAAATCATAGTAAAACTAAATTCATCAGGAATAAACCTCACCTGGTCTCCTATTCTAAGAGGCACAACATCACCAACTACAATATCAAATATTGAGATTTTCATAATTCTACCACCTCTCATGACCTGCAACAATTTCAGATATTTCCATTCCTTTAAACACCAAACGCTAGAAGATAGAAAAATAAGCAATAAAATATTTTCATCACTTTATTGCATACCTCTAATTGTATGTTTTGTTTTTCCTTATTTAAATTTTGAAACTGCAGAGATTGACGGTAATCACTAACAGCTAGAGATAAACAGACAAAAACAATAGTTAGAAAAAAGAAAAATCAATGCTTGGATAAAATAGCACATGGAGTTGAATGAGTGGGCCCAATAGAAGTTTTTCCAGAAATGATGAGAGAGCGGTTCAGTACTGAAGAAAAGTACAAGAAAATAATATCAGCATTGTTTAAAATTCATTTGGAATGCAGGAGGATGAAAGTAAATAAAACATGAAGTCTTTGACATAACCATTTCACAGCCATATAATCAGATGGATACTAACTTTCTAAAACTTGTAACATCCAAACTTTCATACATGGCTACCTTCTGCTAGCAACCATAAAAGCCTTATATTGAAAGAAGAATGAATTTGACACCTGTAACAATTATGACAAGCATAACAGCAAAAGAGATGCTCGCCCCATCATACCATCCATGTGACAAACCCTATGAGGAACAAGAAGTGTGAACAAGATATCAGTGTAAACAGGAAAAGGTCTGAAAAAGAATAAAAGGAGAGGAAGATCTACCCAAATAATGCACTGTGCAAATACTCATAATAGTTACTGATATACAACTTGCATCCTTAGCTTAGTCAAGCTAAAACATAGAAATATAGAGTTGTTTTGTTTTATTTATTAAGGATAGAATAGTATTTTTATTTTCTTTTAGGTTTAGCCTATATATAATCTCTTTGTATTTAGGTTAATCCTATTCTTTTTAGATTATTGTGATAACATCATGCAATATCAATGAAATCATAGTCTCCTCCTCTTATTTTTATATTTCTCTTTCATTTTTTTGGATTGTTTTAACATGGTATTAAAACATGGTTTCATGGAACGAAACTTAATCCCGAGCACAGCTTTCACAGATCCAACTTCAAGACGATATTTGTTTAGTTTTTACAATCTGGTATTTTGTTTTCTTTTCGTTTTCGTTCTAGTCTTCTTTGTTTTTTTAATTATGGCTACTGAAAGAGATGATTCGCTTCAGTCTGTGAGTGTAATGTTAGATGGAAAGAATTATTCGTATTGGAGTTATGTGATGAAAAATTTTATTAATATAAAAAGATGTTAGATATGTTAGTGAAACTTTTGTGATACCTAGGAATATTGATAAGGGTTATGCTGCTTTGATAGAAGCCTGGGAAGCAAACAATACAAAAATTATTACTTGGATTAACAATTCTGTTAAGCATTCCTTAGGTACACAGTTAACGAAGAATGAGACAACAAAAAAGGTTTAGGATTACCTACAAAGATTATTCATACAATCATATTTTGCAAAGCAGTATCAATTAGAGAATGGCATACAAGCTCTTCACCAGAAAAATATGAGTATTCAAGAATTTTATTCTACCATGACAGATCTTTAGGATCAATTGACCCTTACAGAATCGACAAAATTAAAGGCATGTGGTGCCAGTATTGCTCGTAGAGAACAACGATTGGTAAATTTTTTAACGACAATTTGCAGTGATTGTGAAGGACTTAGAGGTTTAATTTTGCATCGTTTTTCATTGCCTTCTATTGACTCAGTTTTCAATGCGTTATTGGTTGAAGAAATACGTCTCCACTCTTATTCTAAAAAAAGAAATTCTTTCTACTTCTAATCCTTCTGTGCTAGCAGTACCCTCCAAGTCATTCTCTAATAATCTAAATAAGCCTTACACAAGGGTTGTCTTCGACAAGTGCAGTTTCTCCAGGTAGAAAGGTCATTGGAAGGCTCAGTGTCCCAAGTTAAGATAGCAAAATCAAGCTTTGAAGTCTAGCAGCCAGTCACAATTTAATGCTCATAGACCACCTCAGGGCTACAAACCACCACACCACAATATTGCAGCAGTAGTTTCTTCATGTACAGATACTCTTGAGCAAAATGACTTTTCTGGAAAAAAACATATGCACGTTGTTGAAACTGCTCGTTCTATCTTGTTGTCTGCTTTTGTTCCTAGAGTGTTTTGGGGAGAAGCTATTCTTATAGTTATATGTTTGATTAATACAATTTCATCTTATCATAATAAGTTTTTCTCCTTTCAAAAAGTTGTCTGAGCATGCCCGTGATTATTCCATCTTTAGAGTTTTTTATTGTGCTTGTTTTGTTATTCGTTCTCATATAAAACGCGGTAAGTTGTCCTCTAGATCTGCTATTTGTGTCTTTCTTGGTTATGGTGAAGGTTAAAAAAAGTATTGTTTTAATCCAATAACTCAGAAACTTTATGTGTCTCGTCATGTTGTCTTTCTCGAGCATATACCTTTCTTTTCTATTCCATCTATTACTCATAACTTGACTAGATCTGATCTTATTTGTATAGATACTTTTTTTGAAGATTCAGATAGTTTATTGTCTCAAGTTCCTAGTACTTCAAACATCTCTTCTCATGTTCGACCAATTCATAATGATCATTTTGCAGATACTGACATTTTACTCTCCGGTACACCTAAAGCTTCCTTTTCTTTTATAGTCCCTTAAATATAATTTCCAATAATCTATGATAAGTCGGATATTCTACAGGTTCTTTATTTATGTTGTATTTCTTTGGATTGTTTTAGCAAAACACAATAAACAGAAATAATAGAAACCAAGCACACCTCTGTCTTGATTCCCAATCCCAGTGATGCTATAGCAGCTACAATCAAGATGATGAGGGTTAAATCTTGCCAAGCTTCCCAAAGGAACCTCTGCAATTAAAATTAAAGCATGGGGTAAGCAAAATATTGGTAATTAAGAAGAAGATAGCAACTCAAAACCACATATTATACCAAAAAACCACGTCCTTTTTTCTGGGGATATCTATTTGTTCCAAATGTGTTCATACGCTTTATCAAATCATTCTCATCTCCAACAATACCAGTGGCAAGATTGGTTTTCAGCATATTTGACAAGCCTTTAACCTGATTGAGGAAGAGATGACACACACTGTAAACAAGTTTACACGTAAAATTGTGTAAAACAAGGAAAGCATATTCACAGTTGACTTACGCCACCACATTGATGCAGAGAAAAAATATTATGATCCCTGGTCATTGAAGCGAGTTCTTCAAGTCCAATTGCATAATCACCTGTAACAGTTGGAGGTGTGGCTGAGGTACCCAACACTAGAGAAGCAAAAAAGAAGTTAATACAAAAAATCTATTTAAATGGAAAACGTACAGCCCCAAAAACTCCAAAACAGCAGACTACAATATGTTCAAAAAAAATCCAGAATCTCCACATATAAACTCATTTGACTACATCAAAGTAAGATTCTGAGCAGTGAGAAGATGATTAAAAAAGTATTAGAGAGCAACATACCAATTTGTTGTTCACCCGCCAACCGAAAGAGTAATGCGGCCTGAAACAACAAATAACTGTTAATCAAGAAATAAGACAGCCTCAAGTGCATGATGAGAAGCTCGCTAATGTTAGAAAAATCACCCTTATAACTTGCGCATGGGATCTGACCATCCTTCTTCTCTGCTCTCTCTCTTCTTCCTTTTTCAAGTCCAAGGTGTACCGAAAACGCCGTGAAGCATTTAACACAAGTGCTGCTTGCTGCAAAAGACACGAACAACTTTAGTTGCAACCCAAGAAAAAACAAATACAAATCAAACTTGCAAGAAAAAATGTCCAAACCTACACCAGATTTGGCATCCATTGCTTAAAAAAGGAATCACCAAGTGGATGAAACCAACAACGAAAATAGAGTTCAACATCAACTCTAAACTCGAAAATGCATTATAATTCCTAAAGGCGAACTTATTCCACATGATAATAAAGGCAGGTATAGTATTCATATTCAAAAAAATAAAAATCTATACATATTCTAACTACATACAAAACCACCTCCCTCTCCCTCTCCATCTATAAACAGTCAATCATCATTCATCTAAATAAATAAACATCATCCAACGCAAACGAAACTCAAAACACCAAATGCGTCATCTATAAACCAGAGATATAAATCCATTCAGTAATGATAATAATAATAACAGCAAACATGCAGACAATGCAGCATTATAATAACAATGATAAAATAACAATGATAAAGAAAAAAATATTCACCCTCCATCGGCGAAGAATCTCGAGAGGAGCGTTTTTGGTGTGAGCGATATCAAAAGGATCGTCGTCGTCGTCGTCGTCAAGTTCAAACTCCTTAATAGGTTGTCCCACCTCCAAGTCATCAGTCTTCCTAGGGGATGCCGAAGACGGCAGCAACCCGTTGGATGAACAGCTGCTTCTCGTGGTCATTCTCTCTTCTTTGGATTTGGCTTCTTCTTCTTCGATTCTCTTCATCTGTTATCTTTGTTAGGACAACAAACACAGAATATACAGAATTTAATGTCGCGTGGAGAGATGGCGCATGAAAATCCCGACGGTTGTTGCAGCGGGAAAAGGATAGGCCACCACCGCCAGCTCCTCAACTCCAAAATATACGTGTAACAAACCAACGCACCGTAAAATCAAATCAGTTAACAAATAAAAATAACGGAAACAGATGAGAGGGTGGGAGAGAGAATGTTGGAGTGATTGGGTGGTGTGAGCGGTAATGTCGGAGGCGTTAGTTACGGAGGAAGTTACTGTTAGGTTTTGTTAGATAGAGAGATTTAACAAACTTGTAACAGAAAGAAAAGAAAAAAAAAAAACAACAACAACAACGATGATATGATATTAAGTAGTTAAAAAAAGAGTTGGATACGGTAGGTTAGGTTACCATGACGGCAGGGATCGGGTGGTTTTGGTGGCGGGGATAGAAAAATCGGTGGGTTTGGGGAATTAATCGACAGCTCATGGGAAGTGTGTGGGTGGAGAGAGAGCTAGTATTTTGGTTGAAAAACAAACAATAGGAAACTTCCTGGAACCCGCGCGAACCTCTGATAAGTACACTGGTGCTTTGATTTGTTTTTTACTCCCTGTGATTTTAATTGTTCTATTTCGATCCCTAAAGTTTAGCATGTGTTTATTCTTGATCGTGTTTTAGACAGATTGTCCTTGTTGATTGCATTGGTTTCTGTTTTTCAAGGTTTTCTCGAGAAAGGTGGAACCCGGATTGTCTAGGAATGGAGGCTTATGTGAGGGAAGATTGGGATAATTTAAGAGTTAAAAAACAAAAGATAATGTAATGGGAATAATGCAAGAGCTTACAGGATTTTTTTCTGCGAGATAAGCTTTAATTTGAAGGGTTTAATTTAAGAAATAAAGTTATAGGACTAAGATATAATTTCTTAAGAGTTTGGTTTCATGGTCATCTTATTTAATATGAAAAGCATGTTTAAAAGTGTAGTTGCGATTATTTTTTAAAGTTTTTTTATTTGAAAATGTATTAAAATAATATTATTTTTATTTTTTAAAAATTATTTTTGACATCAACATATCAAAATGATCTGAAAACATCAAAAAAATATTAATTTAAAATAAAAAAATAAAAAAAATTAAATTTTTCAAAAATATTTTTAAAATACAAAAACAAATATTCTATTTCATACAACATCTTAAGGGTAAAATGTCTACGAGCTAGTCGGGATGCATAATTTTCATGTACTATGTAGTGTTTCGAAAGGCTAAAATAAACAAAATCGCGAGTTGATCAATAAAGCATAAACTTTCGGCTAACTTGACCAGGAATCTTGACATTTGTTTCGATCAGGCCATCAACTTAGCATGTACGCGTACTAGTATCCAAAACATCCCACCTGGACCTATTCTGTTTTTTTTTTAAAAAACAAATGTATGTGTCTGGATAAATATAAAGGTTAGTGATCAGTGTTGATGTTGTCGTGACTTTTGGGGACTGAAACGTACATCACCTTCTCTTTTTTCAAGTTGTGATTGGAAGAAGTGTGAAGTACTTCCCCCTCCAAGAAAATCATCTAGGAGGTGGTATAATGGTAAAAGCTTAGAATTAGAGGGTTTGCTTTCTCTGTGGTTTCAGATTCGAGCCTTGTGGTTACTCATATGATGGTCACTGGAGGCTTATATGGTCGTTAACTTCAGGGCCGTGGGATTAGTCGAGATGTGCGCAAACTGACCCGGACACCCACGTTAACAGAAAAAAAAAAGATTGGAAGAGATTGCCTGAAAATGAAAGACAATGACATTTTTTTTATTTAAAATAAAAGTTGAAAAAATTTAAAATAAATTATTTTTTATTTCAAATTAATATTATTTTTTAATGATTTTAGTATCATTTTATGTATTGATATTAAAATAATGTTTTAAAAAATATATATTTTTTTAAATAAAAATTATTTTAAAAAATAATTATTACAACCTCTCTAAATATTTTTAATATATGAGGCCGTTTGTTTCTGTGTTCGGAAAGCGCTTCTGAAAAAAATTTGAAATTTTTTTATTTATTTTGAATTAATATGTTTTTGATGTTTTTAAATTATTTTGATGTGCTGATTTTAAAAATAATTTTTAAAAAATAAAAAAATATTATTGATATTCTTTTCTAAATAAAATTATATTTTCAAACATGCTGAACGTGTGAACGTGGCAAATTTAAAGAAGAAGAAAAGTTGGGATCAATAGTGATTGATTTATTGCTTTGTAAGCGTGTTAGTCAAGCAATTATTATTGTCAGCACTTGAACAAAACTGTCCTTGTTGACTTTATTGATTCTTTTTTAGAGGTGAAACTCCAATTCTTTATATGGATTTTATATTGTGATATAAAATATATATATTTAAAAATATATTAAAATATTTTTTATTATTTTTTATATTAGCATGTTAGAATTAAAAAAATATTAATTTAATATTTTTTAAATAAAATATATTTAAAAACAAAATTTATTGCACTCCTAAATAAATGAAGGCATGTGTGAAAAAAAAATTATGCCAGTTTATAAGTTAAACAGTAAAGAAAAAGGTGGCAAGGATAATACATAATTTTTTAAGATTTTTTATATGAAAGAGTTCTTCGTTTCAGGGATACAATTGAAAAAAATTCAAGATTATAAGACTAAATGTAATTTTTAAAAAGTTTAGATATCATAGTCGTCTCACCCTAGTGCTTTAGTCTCGTCCCATCGATTGAATGACTATGCGAGATGATAAGATGGAGAAACTCAACTATTGCTATCAGAGCCTCGCATTTCAAGGGTAAAGTTTTACAAGTTGTGGTGTTTAATTTTTGAGCGTGTTTATTATTGTGGTTGCTTTATCGGGGACTGAAATGCACAATACCTTCTTCTTCCAGGATGCGGTTAGAGTAGAAACAAATACAAAGTCCTTTTCTCTTAGAGAGAAAAACGTGGACCAATTAAAAGAGATTGAATAGAAAAAGAAAGACAATAAATCATTTCTCATAGCTGACTGAACATGACAATTTTTTTTTATATAAAAAAAAAGTGTGTGGATCAATCGTGATTGATTTCGTGCTTTGCATGTCAGTCACGCTATTATTAAAGTGTATTTTATATCGTAGTCAATGGTATTTTTACAAATATTTTTTAATTAAAAGTATATTAAAATAATTTTTTAATTTTTTTTTTGATACCAACATGCCAAAACTGTTAAAAAATACTTCAATTTGATTTTTCTAAAGTTTTATTTGTCTAAACGCGAAAACAAATTAGACATTAGTTTAATTCAGTAAATTGATCACCGCGGAGATAGTGGAGTGTTTGTCATTTTAGAGAACAAATAGAGAGATATCTGGTTTTTTCCCTCGATAACTTAGCATGATCCTAGACATGAGAGACAAATTCTCTCCCTCGATTCTGGCTTTTATTAATCAAGTGCTTGTCCTGGCAATTAAAAAAAATATATCTCATCACTCTCATGATTCAAACTTTGAAGTTAACGCGAAAAAAAAATCATTAATTTTATTTGATTACATTTGTGAAAGATGCATTATTAAAATAATTTAAAAAAATAATTCTAATTAGCATGTAATGATAAGATAATACTTAGTATTTATATGGATCCTCGAAACCTAATAAATAATTCATAAATATATAATTTTTTAACTTAATAAATAATAAATAAAATATAAATATATAAAAATCCGGTATCATTTTGCCACCTATAATTGATATTGGTGCAGTGATATTTTTTTTATAGGTTTTTTCCTTAATTTAATGTCCGTGTCCGAGGACAACATCAATCACTCTTCAATGACTTCATCAGCAAGTTCTCGTACATTAAAAAGAAGTTTGATGTATTTCCCCATCAATTTATGTTAGAGAAAACAGAAACAAAATAAAATAATTTCAACGTCTTGTACGTCTGGACAAATTATCCTGTTTATTTTTTTCAACCACGAGATAATCAAGGACCAACCCCGAGAGCCAGGGGCTTGTATGTTGCATCATCAAGCTCAAGTCAATCTGTTCATGAAGGACATTAAGGCCCGTGCCCCTCTATTTGACGACTGGAAAGGGGGGCCATGGCACGGGGTTTCCTAATGGAAGCACACTCATGAGCAAAATTTGGCGCAATTTCAGGTTGTCGAAATAATTATACTGCATTGCATTGAATTTGACCGGATCATAAATCGAAAAGAAACCCTTTTTCTGGTGGTTTTGTTTGTTTTTTTATTTTAAAAGTATTTTTTAAAAAAATTATTTTTTTTAAAATTTAAAATCTTTTAATGTTTTCAGATTATTTTAAGTGTTAATATCAAAAATAATTTTTAAATAATAATAAAAATATCATTTTAAAAAATAATTTAAAAATTAATTATTATTACATTTTCAAGCATCTCCTGAACCCAAGAAAAAACAAAAAATAAAAAGTAGCTTGGAAGTGGATTCCACCAGGCAAAAGTCCGGAAGAATATTGACCAATAGATGTCCACGTTATCATCTCAATTTTAATTTAAACACGTGTAGCGTTTTCCAGCGAGGAAAAACACCAGGACAAATTTGAAAAAAGAAGGGGGGAAGGGGGGAGCGTGTCCATATATTTTTCGACCGTATAATCAAATAATTTGAATCACGGGCCAGTCTGAATCATCAATATAAACCTCGTCTGGATCAATCAATCATTTAGACAAAACAACTTCATTTTTTTTTTAATTTATTTGAATTAGCTCGATCAAGTTTAGACTATGTTTAATCTAATCAGTAAATTACTATAAACTCAGCAGGTCAAATAAATTTTATCGGACTAATACATTATTTTATTCAACTTCAAGTTTAGCTTAAATCGAGCTATACAATATAGATTTCTTGAATCAACTAAAACAAGTTTAATAACTTGAATTATACTAAACAAAAGAAAGCGACTCGGCAGAAAATTGCAACGTGCAATACAAGAAACCACCTAACAATCATGTTACAACATATATGTATCATTTTTAATTTTTTTTATTAATATAGATGTTGGAATAGCTTTCATGTATCTCAATTAATCTTATAAATTTTAAAATTAATGATATGCCTCTAAAAATTATTTAACTTTAACTATAAAGTATAAAGGACATGGACTTTAGTTCCAAAGAATGATGTGCCTCTGAAATTTATTTAACTTTTTTATATATATATTAATGTGGGTATTCGGATCAGTTTGCGTGTATCTCAACTAATTCCACGGGCTAAGCTTCCAGTGGTCCTGAGGTCTTGCGCATACCTCTACTAATTTCACGGACTAAGTTTTCAGTGATCCTAAAATTTTTGAGACTCGAACTAATAATTTTTAAAAAATAAATTTAAAATCTGACTAGTAAGCTGCCCAGCTCATATTTAAAGTTAATTTTATTTAACTTTAACTACAAATGACATGGACTTTTAGTTCCAGAGCATGATCGGTGAACGAGTGGGGCATGCAGAGCAGTCCTTTGAATGCAACACAGGAGAAAAAAACAGAAAACTTTTGTAAAAGTAGACAAATATTTTGAAAACATGCTCCAGTCCACATTATTATTATTATTATTATAAATAAAGCTTGAAGATGCGACAGAAATCACTATTTCTCTACACCTATTATTATTTAATTATAATAATAATTCAAAGTTTTTTTTCTTCATTTTAACTCATTTTTTTCTCTCTCTAATTATTATTTTTTTCAATTTAATTCTTGTATAATGTGTTTATAGGAATTTAAAGTTGATAATTTAATTTAATTTGATTTTTATATAGTTATTGTAGTATCAATAAAATATCCCAGCATCATGACATGGTCTATTTTTTAAAAAATTTAATTAAATAAAAAATAATTTTGAAAAAAAAACATGTTATTAAATTCTAGAAAGTTTATGGCTTTGTTGACGAGTATGACAAGTTTAACTTTTAAGTTTTTTTTTTTAATTTCATCATTTAATATTGGAATGCTTTAGAATTAAGTTTCATAATTTGTTTCGTTTTGCTTTCTATAAGATTATCATAGTCTTAAAAAAAAAGTCTCGATACTGGTTTGACGTTCGATTTTGCGATCGTTAATTTTTTTTACCATATAGCTAAATAAACAATATTTTAGAAGGGAAAAAAAACAAGTTATTAATCATAGTGGAGTCCATTATTTGGTCTATGAGTTCGATGTGTTAACCCAAGTTATCAAATTCACTAGTTTAATGAGTTTGCCAATCAAATCTGATATATTTATTTTAGTTTCCGGTCCTTTAATTTTTTTAATTATTTTTTTATTTCGCTCTTATTCAATATTGGATTGGTTGATAAATAGAATTCATGGTTTATTTTTTTCTATTTTTTATAGGGTTATCATGATCCTAAATAAATATTTTTTTAGTATTGATGCTCGATTTTAAAAGTATCTAATATCATCAGCTTCTGCGCGGTTTAATTTGAAATTTAAGTTAGATAAGGAGTCGAGTTAGCAGATTTTAAAATTAAACTGCTTGATTGGATTTAATGATATTATCAAAAACATAAATTTTCTTTATATTCTTAATATTTTTTTTTAAATTCAGGAAAAGAATAATTCAATCCACATCGGGAGCACGCGGGAATATGCTTGTGCGACTCTAAAAAGATAAAGTAAATAACTGTGAAAAAGAAGCTAATGGGCTACTTGGAAACAAAGCATATCAAGTGTTACAAGTTGTCCAGGATGGGTGGTTGAGAGCAAACAAGATAGTAGACGAATGAATAGAATGGCAATAGAAAACGGTAGTGGAGCAATATGATCAGTTTCTTTAGTGCATTTTCTGCTCCTTTCGTAAGAAAAGAAAAGAAAAAATCCCCACGAGTCTTGAGTCTTCTTAAATTAACATTGCTAAATGTAGCTCTGGGGACCGACGTCAGAATTTGAATACGAGAGTTTAGAGTCACGATAAAGACATAAATGTTAATTAGACTACGAATTTATTGTCTAAGCTGGATGGAAAACACCACAAGCCATGTATTTCAGTTCACAACTGCGTGAATCACGACTTGTAGGCAATGACTTGCAAGCCACCATGAAAATCTGTATCCATCGCCTCAATGTCAAGGTTGGTGCAACCATTCCGACCGGCTGTTTCATAATAAAATCCGAAGGGAAATCTATGTGTAATGGACAAAAATCGGTGGATTGCAAGAACTTTCGACCAAGATTGAGTTTGGTTAGTGGATTTTTGACACTCGAGTGGTTTCAAGATTGGAAACCACGTCCACTGCACGATAATGAGCTTGATGTCACACGCTTCATTTTTAATGCTTTTGAAAATGTTTCGAAAATCTTGATATCCCACCTAACATTGGACGACAGTCATGCAGGCCTCGATTCATAGATTTCCAACGAATCAAATTTCATGGGAGAGCATTTTAAAATCCAACCTGATAGATTCTAATCTATACAAACTCGAAAGGTTTTTTTAATAAAATATCATTCTATATCATATTCGGAATAATTCACTCAAACAAATTATATATACAAATCTGATTCAAAATCCGACCACACATATATAAAAGGTGTTGAACAGTGACATTGCAAATATTATCCATTTGTATAATATTAAAATCGTACATACTATTAATTGTTTAATATATAATAATTTATATATATGCAATATATATTATCTGATATTGAATAATTGATAGAATTTAGATAAATGATAATTTTTTTTATGAATAATAAACAAATTATAGATATTGATTATGAGCATCAACATGCTGAAAACCCATTCCATTGGTATCACTCATTTCTCACGTGAGTTCACTCGTTATTCCAGGTGAATGAAAGAGCTAGAGAAACTAGTGCTACTTGAGCAATAACTCAAGCTCTCCACTTGACAAAAGAACATAGTAAAAAATACGTACGTTATTTCTGTTACCAACAGACCATTCCAATGGAAGTATGAGGGAGATGGAGATCAGAGGAAATGTTTTGCTGACTAGATGACAGATGCTCACAACAATTTTCAAAAAACTCTTGAAAAAAATTATTATTATTATTATTTTTTAAAATAGTTTTAATATTCTAATATCAAAAATATTTTTTTAAAAATAAAAAATATTATTTTAATATATTTTCTAATGAAAAACAGACACTTGGGAGTGAGCAAAATTCCAAAAACAAAATAGAAGAATAATCCAACATCATGACAAGCAGACACTTCATTGTTTCCACAGCAGTGAAAATTTTAATCTCAGATTTCTTCCGGCACCTCAGACAACTAAATAACAAAAGCCTGCAAAAACCTAATTCATTCTCCTGATAAGCTCGTTAATATAGTTCTCACGGTTTCCTGCATCTCCTCCTTCTACATAGTGATTCCTCTTCTTTTTCAAACCACCCAACGGGGCCTTGAGTTGGAATGGCCACAGGAAGTTATTTGCCTCTTTAAAATGAGGCCCAACTGTTATGATCTCGTGAATGAGATCTTCCACGCAGATAATGCCACGCTTACCCAGACCCTGTGATGACAATGCAGCATGTTAGCAACATGATAAAGCAAATGCTTCCCATCCTAAAATAGTACTTGCATGCAAAAAAAGGACACAAACCTGCTCGATGATTGAGTTATCAGTCAAGGGAATTCTCTGCTGGTTCAACTTCCCAAAGCCTCTCTTGTAAATCAATTCTCTCACACTTTTCAAGTTGGGATATCTAAAATGCAAATGCATTAGAAATGGGGACATGCATAACAAAAAGCCATTGGTAAAATCAAAATTTCAAAGAAAAGATGCATACCCATAGGTCACATAAGGTTCAACCCTGCGCAGCATATTCACTGTTGCCTTGTTTACTTTGAGGAAGACACCGTTGAAGATCTGACAGAAAAAAGAAGACAGTATGAGTTTTAAATTTCAAATAAACAGCATAATTAGATCATATGAGCCTCTAAATAGAAAGTGCCTCCTAACTAACAATGATCACAAAACTGTAGTCTGCTTATAAGAATTACAAAACCTTGAAATTAATTAAAGTGTCCCTATGGCTACATGGGTGATGTAGGGGTGAGCAAAAAAACCGAATAACCGATTAAACCGAAAAAACCGAAAAAAAAACAACAAAAAAAAACGAACCGAAAAAAAAAACCGAATTAACCGATTGAAAAATCACAAAAAAATTTTGGTTCGGTTCGGTTCCGGTTTACAAAGTCTGAAACCGATTGAACCGAACCGAACCGGTTCAACCCAGCCACCATTAAAAAAAAAAGTATAAATAACATGTTTTTTTCGTAACCCTAAACCTAAAGTAACATTCTGAAGACAGCCACCCCCTCCCCTTAGTTTGCTCTCTGCGTCTCCCACTCTCTCCTCTCTCATTTTTCTCTGTACTCCACAATCCATATCCCACAATTTTTAAGAATTGTTAAGCTCCTGCTTCTCCATGCTTATCTGTCCTCCTATTAGCTGTCCTCATATCAAAGGCACACCTTTCTTCACTTGGTTTTATTTTTTTTTAGTTCAGCCACGTCTCTCTTTACCTTTTCTTTTGCTTTTAACTTTGTAATTGCTATATAATTTTTCATACCCATGTAACCGAAGAAGATTGTTATGTCAAACCAGTGAAAAGTTTTTCTGTGATTTTCTTGATGTTGGTCTCATGAGAACAACAACTGGACATCGGGTTTGGTTATTTATTGAAGAAACCGAGTATAAAAACACCACACACTCGATAGATGGTGTGGATCTATATAAAAATTTGTAATTAGTTTCTGATTGTTTTGGTTTTACATTTGAATAATACATATCTTTTGATCTTAATTTTTTTTTCCAGTGAAATAACTTCTTTTCTTTCCTTATGTTTTGTGTATTTTTTGTGCAAAGATTAATTTTTGAGCAAGGATCTAGCAAAAAAAAAACTGGGGTTGGATTTCTGGATATTCCTTGCCGGTTTAGCTTGTTGAGAAAGCCAAGATTTCTCTCATAAACACAAAGCTATGAAAATAGAAATATGACGAACCGGTTTAAACGGTTTGGAAGGAAAAAAAACCGAACCGAACCGAAAATGGTCGGTTTGAACCGGTTTTCGGTTCGGTTCGGTTCCAAAACTTGAAAAAAAATAATTTCAATTTGGTTATTTATTTTGGCCCAAAACCGGACCGAACCGGAAATGCACACCCCTAGGGTGATGTAATATAGTATACTACATTATAGTCATCTTCCTATATAGCAAGAAAATGAAGATAAACTAATGAAAAACCATCCAACAGCTGCCTCATGTATCCAGATCAACTACTAAATGGCTAAGCAGATATCAACATAACATGAACATAGCTAATTAGTTGGAATCATTTAGAGGTCGAAAGGTTTCAAATGCTACCTGTCTCAAACGCAAAAGCTGCAAGATTGACCTGGTCTTGGGGTGCATGGCATTGATCCTGGAACCCAAATGTTACATACATTAGAAAATTCACATAAAACTTTAAACTTAACAAAGACACTAAAAACCAACAAAAAATCCAACTACATACCCCCGGATGCGAATAATAAACAAGAGCTTAGCCTCAGGGTCAACATAAAATCCACCCTTCAACCTCGCCTCACGCTTCAGTTGTACAAGTTGCTTTCCCTAAAATCTCCATAAAAAAAAAACCCATTGCATTAAAAAACGAAACCTCGAAAAAACCCCCCCAATGAAGATGTAATCTAAATTAGAAAAACAGCGTATACCTGCTCCTCATACTCTTTTGAGTATTGCTTAGCTCTCTTGAAAATGATCTTTCGGTTCTCAGCATTCTTTTTCTTAGTAGCAGCAAGCTCCTGCTTCTTAGCCAATGCCCACTCCTCCTCTCTCTTCCGCTTCTTCAGTACCGACTCCGGAACAGCTACCATCACCTCTTCACCCATCCCTGAACAATTTTAACAATCTCCCCACTAACACAACCCCTCGAAATCATCAATGATCAACAACAAAATTCCTCATTCAAATCTATTCCTAAAAAAATCCGAATTTTTCAAAAAAATTCCTAATTTTATAATTAAAAAATAGCTAAAAACACACAATAATTACTTTACCCCCTTCATCATTCAGTAACCCAACAATAATTAACCCTAAATATATAAAAAATACACATTTAATTCCTATTTAATTAATTTTAGCTAAAATAAATCGCGATTCAAAAATAAAAACTTTATTGAAAATAAGCCAGTAGAAATACCAAAGCGGCAGGGGGTCAAGTAGATCGAGAGAGAGAAATGGAAGTGAAATACAAGGGAGATTTGAGTGCAGGATCCAAGTTGACTCACCGAGATAAGAATGTGCCTGGTTTCAGCTCTGCTCGTGCTGTAGAGGATCAGAGAGGAAGGGTTAGGGTTTTTAAGGAGAGTATATAGCAGGAGACAGAGTGTTGTATATAATTACATAGGGTTTTGAGGTTGCTTTAATTTTTTGGACCTGACGGTTGTGAAGAGCGTTTTAAGGGATAAGTGATCTTGGCCGTTAATATACGGGAGAATTATATTTTAAGTTATGAGAGTGGAAGAAGGCCCAAAAGTAGATTTGGGCTATGACCCATTTAAATATCCAAATAAAAAAACAAATTATAGAGAATTTCTCATTCTTTAGCTCCCTTTTCAAATTCCATACCCCTTTCAATTATATGGTTAAGACCCCCATTTACATTCAAGATTATTAGTGCTCCATGGTTTTTTTTTCCTCGAAAATACGATATAATTAGAGACATTTTTTTTCATTAAATGAGATTAATTTTATTTTAGAATAATTTTAATCAACGTATTTCCGACTTAATATATATTTGAAGGCATGGATTTTATTTCTCAAGTGTCTAAACCTATTTTCAATTTCAATAAAAAAATAATTATATCATATTATTTTCTAGATTTTCACATATCTCTTTGTTATTTGATTTTCTGGTCTCTTCACGTATTTTTTCTCTAGTTATGTTTTTTTTTTTCATTTGATATTTCCCCTTATATTGTGCATATTTTATGTATTGAAACCCTTTTTTTTTTAAAGGTTTTTTTTTTCATCGTTAATTAATAAATACGAGTAATATTTAACTACAAGTCATTTCTTTCCAAGCCATATGAGGTATACGAGGGTGATGCACTCAACACACGATTCTTTTTAAAAGTATAATAGCGGTTGTTTTTTAAAGTATTTTTTACTTTAAAATATATTAAAATATTTTTTTTATTTTTTTTAAAATATTTTAACATTAACACATCAAAAACATAAAAATATAAAAAAAATATATTTTTTTAAAAAATTAAAATTTAAAGAAATACCATTTGAAACACAATTTCAAAATAGTCTCATCATCAAATAAAAAAATATCAAAATAAAAACAAAAAAATTTGTTTTTATTTAGAAATATGGGATGCACCGCAAGTATAATTTTGTTCGTCTTAGATTGTGTTTGAGAGTGTGATAGCGGTTGTTTTTCAAAATATTTTTTACTCGAAAATATATCAAAATAATATTTTTTATTTTTTAAAAATTATTTTTGACATTAACACATTAAAACGATATGAAAATACAAAAAAATAATTTAAAATAAAAAAAATTAAAAAATTAATTTTTTTCAAAAATATTTTTAAAATGCAAAAATAAATATGGTATTAAATTAAGCACATACAACAACTTTTTGTCGCTGAAATAAAAGGGTTTCTATGACTCATGTTTTTGTTCCCAAGGGGCTAAGCAACGTAACGAAGAGTTCAGCTAAGCATCTTTTAGTTCAAAATCAAAGTTCTCAACTGCGAGAAACTACATGATCTAACTTCCATTATGGCTGTGCATGCGTGAATACTTGAGAGAAATCTGTCTAATATAATACCAAACACTACTTGATATAAAGCCTACGAAAAGACAATTAACTGGGAGCTAAATTGGCGAAAAATTCCTCAAATCTCCAGAACGCGTGGATTATAAAAGCGGTGGTTATAAATTAATTCTTATCCCAACCTTAACATTATAAAAATTAATTTGAAGATGAGCTGCGCTTGAATGCAGGGGAACACTGTGACATTGATGACGAAGCCAATTGATGTTCATATACCATAACAAGCATTGCAGCTACCTTGGAATCACTATAAACAATATTACATGATATATATGCTGTCTGCAAATACAGATGTATGTTATTTTCATCAGACATCAACGCACAGTAGCTAGCATGACCCTGATCACATTGAGATACAGAGGGCTTGCCCCGCATTGGATATGATGACAGATACTATATATATTCAAGACTGTGTGGTGGGATTAAAGATCACTGAACAAGAACCAGTCGTCTGGAGCAGACAACGCAGGAAAACTTCCTCTTGACTTTGTGGGAGATTGGGATGAAACAGAAGTATAAATGTGAGTCATAATCCATTGCCATCACTGGCCCTCCACTGCATGGACATAGTGATCTTGCCTCTTCTTTTCTTGTCAACTTGTCTCGGACATCAAATATTTGCATCGCCCCCATTTTTTATTTCAAACCAATTTTACCTTCCCAAGTGGATTTGGCCTAAGTTTTGCCATGTCTGGTATATATATATAGAGAAACATTCAAAATGAACTGAGGAATTGCCAGGAAGTTGCCATGCAAGTTCGCAAGCCTCTTTCCAGGTCCTGTCAGGCAATTTCCTGGTAGTCCTTCATGAATGAATGGACAGGGAAGATGCCAAGACCGGTCCCCACCTGAAAAAAAAAAAGTCATGGAAGACGAGTGAAGGATACTTTCTGATGTTCGGTGAAAAGTATATTTTTTTTTTTGAAAGTGAATTTTGGGAAAATGAATTTCGTGAAAGTGAATTATTTTCTGATGTTTGGTAGTATAATGAAAAATAAGTTGGAAAACACTTTCCAGTGTTTGGTTATGTAATGAAAAATGAGCTGGAAAATAACTTATTAATGTTTTATTTTTCTCAAGTTTATTAAAATAATGAGGAATAAATCTTACAAATTAAAAAGTTGAATGAGAATGAAATTGAAAAAAAAATATAATTTCATAAATTATCTCAAATAAAATAAATAATAATCAAAATAATAGAGATCAAATCTAAAAAATTAAAAAAAAATGAAAGATGAAGAAATTAAAATAATAATTATTAACATTTCATAAATTATTTCAAATAAAATAAGTAACAATCAAAAGAATGAGGACCAAACTTAATAGATAAAAAATTTCAATAAAAAAATAATAAGAAAAAAGCAAATAGCAATTATAAAAATAAGAATCAAAGTTAATATAAAAATTAAATTTTAAGAGATGAAATTGAAAAATAAATATTCAAAACAAAATATATATAGCAATCAAAAGTTTGAGGATCAAATTTGATATAATCAGCAAATAATGACATTTCTAAATTTTTCACAACTTCCGGAAAGTGTTTTCCGCCCAAATTTTTCAGGAAAACACTTTCCTGGAAACCAAGCTAAATTTTTCTTTGACTGGAAAATGTTTTCCGTTGACCAACTTTTCTAATGACAAACAAGTATAGGAAAGTTTGGAAAGTGGTTTCGAAAACCACTTTCCGAAAAACAAACATAGCCAAAAGAGAAAACACTTTCTTGGAAACCAAGCCAAATTTTCCATTGACCGGAAAGTGTTTTCCGTTGACTAACTTTTCTAACAGGAAACAAATACAGAAAAATTTAAAAAATAGTTTTCCAAAAACTACTTTTCGGGAAACAACCAGGAAACAAACATGGCCTAAATATCAATCGTCAATATTGCACAAGAAAGTTAAGGAAAAGGTCAGATATATAAATGTTTACTTGGAAAGATGAAAATAGATACATAAAAAAATCAGTTTTCATGACAGTTTTGGAGTTAATTTTTGTTATTTATGTTGTAAATTTGTTTAATTAACATAATTTGAATAAATTATAGATAAATTAAAAATTAATTTTAAAAAATTCTTAATTTTTCTAGATTTAATTCTGGCTAATTTAATAATACGATGAATTAATTCTTATTAATTTTTTAATTTTTAAAATTCATTATAAAAAAAGAAAAGGATAAAAGAGTTTTTAACTTGAATTTTTTTCAGATTTTTTCAGAATCTCTCTCATCTCATTTTTAATATTTTCATTTTATTTTACACTTTAGTTTTTTTATTTCAAATCAATAAAGTCTTATAAGGACAGATTCATCATTGATAATAATAAAAATTTAATTTCTCTTCTTTGTTTTAATTTAAGTATTATTATTTTTATTATTAGTATACATGCTAAAACTTTAACTTATATATATTGCAATTAAATCTTTATAATATTATGAACCATTTATGAACATCATAAAAAATAAAAATAAAATATTTATAGCTTCCACATAATTAATAAAGAGCCATGTTATAGCTACAAATAAGAGTGTGATAAAATACAGAATAAGAATACACAAACAAGAACCAATCCCGATGAAAAGATAGAAAAAATTGAATATATATTTAGTATATGTGTTAGTATTTTTTTTTTTATATTTATGTTAATTAAAAGTATATTTGTCTTGAATTTTATTTTATATGTTTATAGATCTAAAATTATATGCATTCTAGACTTACATTGAATAATTTTTAATGTTTTTTATATTTTTATAATGATAAACTAAATATTTTTTTTACTAGTATGATATAATACAATATATTCTGATAACACCATCAAAATAATAGGTACTAGGAGTCTAGGACTATCTTTTTTTATCCTAAATAATAACCAAATACTAATAATTTTCTGTAACGTAACATAGTTTGATAAGTAATTTGCACACACCAAGATACACAAAACATGAAAAACAATAAGAGTCAAGTACATTTCAGCAAGGAAAAGAAAGTGCTAGTAGTTGGAATTAAAAACAGAATAACGCTCGATATTATTATTATTATTGCTGCTGCTGCTGCTTGAATCCGCGGAAGGAATATCTACTTCTTGCAACCTGAAATGAGAGTAAAAAACAAAATTCATATAAATGGAGTAAATATTGGTAAAAGAAGTAAATCTAATTAGGAACCTTTTGTACTGTAAAACAAGATAGCATGTCAGTCACCTGTAACTGAAAAATATTACTTCTCATGGTTTCTCTGCCACCCCCTTTCAGCTTCATCAGAGTTTGTTTCTGATTGAATGCAGTTCAGTAACAACATTACTGATGCCCTTTCTTTCTCTTGGAATTTCCTCAGAACAAGCAACTCCGATTGTAAATATTGAAGCCAAGCACTCCTGAATTCTGCGACCACTTTCTCTTCTGTGACCGTGAGGAGTGTTTACACTAGTCTTTCCTTCCACTTCTTGAACAAGTATTGGATCTGCAATTTCTAAGACTTGCATAGGCAGAGCTGCCTTAACAAACCTACTAAGGCTCAAACTGTCTTTGAACATGTCATTTGTAGGTCTCTTTCCAGTGAACATCTCCAAAAGAAGGACTCCGTAGCTGTAAACATCACCATATGTTGACACCTCATTTCCCATACCATATTCTGCAATTTCAAGAAAGTATGTCTTACTTACAGTTCTAAGCAAACAGTTAGAACTTAAAGGAATGTGAAGGGTTACAGCTCTTACTAATGCTTGCTTAGCATAATATGAAATCTTTTTAAGGTTCAAATGTAAAATGAAGATGTAACTAAATGAGATAAGAAGCTAAAGAATGGCATCTAGTATATACCTGGAGCTGTATATCCCGTAGTTCCTCTTACTCCAATAGAACTGGTCACATTATTGGACAAGTCCATGGCTGCTTCTGGAAGGATTCTGGCTATTCCAAAGTCACCAACATGTGCAGTCATATCCTCATCTAGAAGAATATTGCTTGGTTTGAGATCACAATGAACTACAGGTGGTTGACAGTCTTTGTGAAGATATTCCAGTGCAGAAGCAACATCAATCGCAATGTTTAGTCTCTGAAGAAGATTTAAGCTCCTTGGTGCCTCATTCACCTCATCTGTTATGGGAGTTGGATGTAGCCACTTCTCTAGGCTGCCATTGACCATAAACTCATAAATCAAAGCCTTGAAGTCATTACCTTTGTAATCAACACCAGAACATGCTGTCAGTATCTTGACAAGGTTGCGATGCCTTATGTTTCTTAAGGCCTCACACTCGGCTGCAAAACTCTTGGGAGCTCCTCGTCGAAGAAGGTTGAGTACTTTGATGGCAACTGTAGTTCCCAACTCGTCGATCACTCCTTTATACACAGACCCAAAGCTGCCTTCTCCAATCAAATGAGCTGAAGAAAACCCATCAGTAGCGGCAACGAGACTTTGATAAGAAAGTCGCAAAGTCGAGTTTTCTGAATTGCTCAAGTCAGGTCCCTTTCCTTTCTTCCTTAACCAACAGAAGTATAGTGTAGACAACAGAGTAGTTACTCCTAGGACCCCAAACACAACAGAGATTATTATCTTGAACTTAAGGGCCAGCCTCCCTTTAGTGGAATTCTGAAACTTGCAAGGCGGTAACTGTAGTTCTGGAACACCCCCACAGAGCCTACTGTTCCCTTCTACCGAAACCACGCTTGCATTCTTGAAGACACCTTGTAGGAGCATCTCACCATCGAAATCATTGAAAGACAGATTCAAGTACTGCAAGTCGAACTGCTCGAGAAATTTTGGGAGCTGGCCTGTTAAATTGTTGCGAGAAAGATCTAACATCCGAATGCCTTTCAAAGACCTCAAAGATGAAGGCAATTCCCCTGATAAGAAGTTTCTTTGCATGCGTAGGATTTCCAATGTAACGCAGCTGCCAAGACTTGTAGGAATTTTACCAGATAACATGTTATCAGAGACATCCAAAGCACCTAAGTTTTTCAAATTTCCAACTTCTTGTGGAAGGTAACCATTCAAGAAGTTGTGAGACAAATTCATAAAAATGGATAACGCTGAGAGGCTGACAAGTTCTTTGGGTATGGTGCCACTCAGATTGTTTTGAGAAAGATCCAATTCAAGCAAATTCTCGCATAAGCCTAAACTTGAGGGGATACTACCTTGGAGATTATTTTGTCCTAAATAAAGAGAAGTTAAACTAGTCAGATTTCCTAGAGAGGACGGAATGTTACCTGATAATCTGTTTCCCGACAGCCTTAGCCTATCTAGCTGTTGAAGATGTCCAATCTCAGGGGGGATACCACCTGATATTTGGTTCTCCCACAGCTCCATTATTTCCAGGTTGACAAGATTCTGTTGGGTAATTCCAGAACTCAAACACACATCAATTTACGTGGTTCGGCAACTTGCCTACTCCACGGAGCTACTGGTTTGTATTAATCAAGCTTAGAAACAATACAAACAACAAAACAAGAAGGAGGAGAAAATCTACTCAACTCAAGCTCTCTCTCTCTCACGTTTTTCTCTCTGTGTTTTCACTCTTCTCTGTGTTCTCCACGCTTCAACTCTCCAGCTCTTCACTGAGCATACATATATATTAAGCTAGGAGTGAAGGGCATAAATCATGCCATGATTTATGCCCACCGTTTGCCTCCACTTGTGCTAAGTGGAGATTAGGTATTCCCACTAAGCACATAGTGGAGGTGGGACATTGCTTGTCTCCAAATAGCTAACAATCTCCCACTTGGAGACAAACAATGAAATCATCATTTATCCTTGAAGACCAACTGAAGTTTTACACAACTTCAGTTTATCAAGTGTAACTCCTTTGGTTAACATGTCAGCTGGATTCTTGCTTCCACAGACCTTTTCTAGCATTAGTTGCTCGTCATCCAGCAGTTGTCGGATGAAGTGATATTTGATCTGAATATGCTTCGTCCTGGAGTGAAATGCTGGATTCTTGGCAAGGAAGATTGCACTCTGACTGTCGCTATACAAAGTACCTTTTCCATTCAACTTGCCCAATTCCTTCAGGAAACTCTGCAACCATACTATCTCTTTTGCAGATTCTGAGACTGCAACATATTCAGCTTCTGTTGTTGAAAGAGCAACGATCTTTTGCAAGGTAGAACTCCATGAAACGGCAGTACCTCCTAGAGTATAAACATATCCTGTAGTGCTCTTTCTGCTATCAACATCTCCTGCTAGATCAGCATCTACAAAACCTTCAAGTTTCAAACCACCAGCTGTGAAACTAAGACAAGTTTCCGATGAACCTTTTAAGTACCTCATGATCCATTTGACCGCCTCCCAATGCTGCTTTCCAGGATTGCTCATATATCGGCTTACAACTCCCACTGCATGGGCAATGTCTGGTCTGGTACAGACCATAGCATACATTAAAGAGCCGATAGCTGAGGCGTATGGAATCTTATCCATGTATCCACTTTCTAGCTCAGTTTTTGGTGACTGATCTTTGCTGAGCTTGAAATGATTCCCCAGTGGTGTACTTACTGGTTTAGTATTATCCATACTAAACCTGCTGAGAACCTTCTTGACATACTCTGTTTGTGAAAGCTTTAGTACGCCTTTGTCTTTATCTCTGAAGATTCTCATGCCAAGTATTTGTTTAGCAGCTCCCAGATCCTTCATTTCAAACTGTTTTGACAACTGCTGTTTCAGCTTATCAATCTCCTCAATGCTGGATCCTGCAATCAACATATCATCTACATATAATAGTAGAATGATGTAGGAGTTGTCAAAATGTTTGACATAGCAACAATGATCAGCTTGGCATCTTGTATATCCGGAACTGCACATGAAGTTGTCAAACTTCTTGTACCACTGTCTTGGAGCTTGCTTCAAACCGTATAGGCTTTTCTGTAGCTTGCAGACTTGATTCTCCTTTCCTTGCATTGCAAACCCCTCTGGCTGTTGCATATAAATATCTTCCTCCAAGTCACCATGAAGGAATGCTGTTTTTACATCTAACTGTTCAAGATGTAAATTTTCTGCAGCTACTATCCCCAGAACAACTCTGATTGTTGTGAGCTTCACAACTGGAGAAAATATCTCAGAGTAGTCAATGCCTTTCTTTTGTTGAAACCCTTTGACAACAAGTCTTGCCTTGAACCGTTTACTTCCGTCATGCTCAGTCTTCACTCTGTAAACCCACTTGTTTTGTAAAGCCTTCTTTCCTTCAGGCAGTGTGGTTAGCTCCCAAGTCTTGTTCTTCAGCAACGAACTCATCTCATCCTTCATGGCTAACTCCCACTTGCTTGAGTTTCCATCTTGTAAGGATTCTTCATAAGTTAGCGGTTCACCACCATCTGTCAACAAAATGTAATTCAGTAAAAGTGTGAACCGTTGCGGGGGCTTTATCGTCCTCGAAGACCTGCGAACAGCTGGTTCAATTTGCTCCGCATCTTCTTGTGTAGTAGCGGGTACAGATATGCTTGAGTCTTCTTGTAAAGACTCTTGATTGTTGTTCTGCTCAGTAACATCGGGAAGGCCTTCTAATCTTATGAATTCAGATCCTTGTGGCCTTGTATCTGAATCAGCCTTATCTGTTTCTGCACTTGATCTGTCTTTGTACAGAACTTTCTCATTGAAGATCACGTTCCTGCTTCTGATAATCTTTCTATTCTGATCATCCCAGAACCGAAAGCCAAATTCTTCATCTCCATAGCCGATGAAGAAACATTTCTTGGATTTGGCATCCAACTTGTTGCGAGCATCAGAATCTATATGAACATAGGAAACACACCCAAAGACCTTTAAATGAGAGAGTTGTACCTCTTTTCCTCTCCATACTTCCTCGGGCAGTCTGAACTCCAAAGGAACTGATGGTCCACGGTTGATCAAGTAAACTGCGGTATGAACTGCGTCGGCCCAGAATGTTTGAGGTAACCCTGAATGCAACCTCATGCTTCTAGCTCGTTCATTGATGGTCCTGTTCATCCGTTCAGCAACGCCATTCTGTTGCGGTGTGCCTGGAACGGTCTTTTCCATTCTGATACCATTGACAGCACAATACTCCTTGAAACCTCCATCAATGTATTCTCCTCCATTATCAGATCTTAAGCATTTCAACTTTAGACCTGATTCAGTCTCAACCATAGCCTTCCATTTCTTGAATGTTTCAAACACATCAGATTTATTTTTCAGAAAGTAAACCCATACCTTCCTGCTGAAATCATCAATGAAAGTCACGTAATACCGAGAACCTCCAAGAGATGCTACTGGAGACGGTCCCCATAAATCTGTGTGTACCAGCTCTAGCTTTCTTGGTCTTAAAGTCCTGCCAACCTTCAAGAAACTGAGCTTTTTCTGTTTTCCAAGAACACAGCTTTCACAAATGTCTAGATCGACATTTTTTAATTCTGTCAGCTTTCCCTTCGACTGAAGTATCTTCATCCCTTTTTGACTCATATGGCCGAGTCTACAGTGCCATAGATGTGCTTGATTTTCTGCTTCAGTAGAGGCAATAATGTCTGCAAATCTTGTGGTCATATACAGGGTGCCGGTTTTCTTTCCACGAGCCAAAACCATTGCTCCCTTTGATACCTTCCACATACCTCCAGAAAAAAGGATTGAATGACCACTATCATCAAGTTGTCCGACCGAGATCAGCTTCTTCTTTAGGTCAGGAACATGCCTTACATTTTGCAAGGTCCATATAGATCCATTCATTGTCTTGATTTGTACATCTCCTAAACCCACAATATCCAATGGTTGTCCATCGGCCAGATAGACTACACCGTGATCTCCAGCAATATAGTTTTGCATCATTTCATGGTGTGGTGTACAGTGAAATGAAGCACCAGAATCAAGAACCCAATCATCAACAGGACTATGCACAGCAAGAATCAAAGCATCTTGTACCTCGTCTGTAGTGGCGTTTGCAGAGTCAGCTTCAGGTTTTTTCGGTTTTGTGCAATTCCTCATGAAATGACCAGGTTTGCCACAATTCCAACATTCAACCTGCTTTCTGGGTCCGAACTTGCTTTTACTTCTGTATCTTGATTTGGATCTGCCTCTGGATAAGCCTCTATCCTGTCTCCTCCCTCGAGTGTTAATGTTGAGAGCTGATCCTGAACTTGAACTTTCACCTGAGTCTTTCCTTCGCACTTCTTCAGCTAAAATAAAGTCTCGGATGTCATCATATTTCAGTTTGGATTTTCCGGCTGAATTGCTCACGGCTGTCCTCATACCTTCCCAACTGCTTGGAAGTGAAGCTAGCAAAATGAGTGCACGGATCTCATCATCAAACTCAATCTCAACAGATGACAATTGATTTGTGATGGTATTAAAGTTATTGAGGTGTTGTGTCACAGAAGTGTTTTCGACCATCTTCAAGTTGAACAACTTTTTCATCAGGTGCACTTTATTATTTGCTGATGGCTTCTCATACATCCCAGACAAGGCTTCCATCAATCTTGCAGTGGATCTTTCTTTCGTAACATTGTGAGCAACTCTTCTTGATAAGGATAACCGGACAATGCCCAGAACTTGTCTATCAAGAAGTAGCCAATCTTCTTCTTGCATATTTTCTGGTTTGCTCCCCAACAAAGGAAGATGAAGTTTCTTCCCATATAAATAGTCTTCAATTTGCATTTTCCAATATCCAAAATCTGTTCCATCAAATTTTTCAATTCCCGCAGCTTTTATTTCATCTGCCATTTTAATATGTCTCGGATTTAAATCTGTCAAATCTGACCTTACAGATGTGTCCGGAACGGCCAAAACTATTGGAAACGACACTGAGATCACCCCAATCGGACTTCGGATGGCTCAGATCTTAACAGTCAAAGTTTTAGGTCAACAGACGGTGCTGATAAAGCCACGTGTCAGGGGGAAATAGTGTCTGCGAAACACTGAATCAAAACCCACTGTGATGACGTGGCTAGATGACGTGTCATCCACGTCAGAAATCCGGGCCCGCCTTTGATGACGTGGCAAAAGGCACGCACTTTTTGGCTGACGTGGCAGGTGATGGCGTGGCTGCTGACTGGTCTGATGACGTGGCGGATGACTGTGCAGAATTGCTGGCGTGGCTGATGACTGGCTGCTTGCGTGGCGGGTCAACCCGGTTCACTTGCAGACAATCGGGTGAAGACGACGCGTGGAGAGCGTGTCGCGAGTGGTCGCGCGTGGGCAGTGCTGTCGTCGGCGCGTGTTGGCGCGTGCGGTCATGCAGGACGTCGGTTCTTCGCCGGGTTTTCAACAGTGGATTCGTCCGGTTGTCCTCGACACGATGGTATGTTCAAAAACACGTTTGGAGAACTTTGATTTTTGAGTTTGGATCAAACACCCTCTTTGTCAAGAACAAGCTCTGATACCAGTTGTTGGGTAATTCCAGAACTCAAACACACATCAATTTACGTGGTTCGGCAACTTGCCTACTCCACGGAGCTACTGGTTTGTATTAATCAAGCTTAGAAACAATACAAACAACAAAACAAGGAGGAGGAGAAAATCTACTCAACTCAAGCTCTCTCTCTCTCACGTTTTTCTCTCTGTGTTTTCACTCTTCTCTGTGTTCTCCACGCTTCAACTCTCCAGCTCTTCACTGAGCATACATATATATTAAGCTAGGAGTGAAGGGCATAAATCATGCCATGATTTATGCCCACCGTTTGCCTCCACTTGTGCTAAGTGGAGATTAGGTATTCCCACTAAGCACATAGTGGAGGTGGGACATTGCTTGTCTCCAAATAGCTAACAGATTCTGTATCCCATTTGGGATGCTTCCAGATATTCTATTGCCATCTAGAAACAAAATTGTAAGCCAAGTGAAGTTCCCAATAAATTCAGGAAATATCCCACCAAAGTTGTTATCATTTAGAGCCAAGATCTCTAAGTAAGTGGCATTGAGCAAAGACCGCAAAAAGTCCAAATCACTAGTTCTTCCACTTCCAAGATGGTTGGAGGTTAAGCTTAAGAACCCTAGCCTATTCAACCTTTCTAAAGTAGGTACTGATCCAGTATGTCTGTTGTCGTTGCTTGCAAGGTATTCCAGATTTGTTGCATTAGATATTGTAAAAGGAATAGAGCCAGTAAATTGGTTAGCACTAAGGCCAAGAGTTTGCAGATTGGGAAGAGTGATGCCTAAGTTTGAAGGAAGAGTTCCTTCAAGTTGATTGTATGCAATATCAAAAGCTATGATAGAAGAGAGATTGAAGAATGAAGGAGGGATTGAACCTGACAACCTATTACCACTCAGAGCGATATGTGTGAGACTTGCCAGTTTTCCAATAGTAGCAGGGATACTACCGCCGATATAATTTTGAGTGGCAGAAAATCTCTGAAGAGATGTCAAGTTACCAAATGTGATAGGGATTCCTCCTGTGAGATTGTTGGCATGAATGAAAAACATCTCAAGCTTTGACAAGGTAGCAAACTCAGCAGGAATTTTCCCTACCAGCCGGTTCCAATTAACAAGAAAGTGAATGAGGTTGAAGCAAAAGGAAACATTGGAAGGAATTTCGCCACTGAGCGAATTGTTATTTAGATACAAGTATTTTAGCCTTGATAAATTGCCTAATTCAGGTGGTATTTCTTGGCTAAGACTATTGTTTCTTAGATCTAATAGTCTCAAGAAGCTTAAATTTCCGACATGAGGTGATATGTACCCGGCTAGTTTATAGGACCCTAAATCCAATGCTATGACCCTTTGATGCCGGCGACCGCAAAGAACGCCATGCCATTGGCAGAAATGTATTGAGTTATTCCACGATCTCAAAACACCAAGAGGGTCATTGGTTATATGGGTCTTGAATTCAACCAGAGCCAGTTGATCTGTCTCATTCTTGGCAATCCTAGCGGTGGCTTCAGCAGAAAAGCAAGGAACCTGCAAGCCAGGAAAAGACAAAAGCAGAAAAGTATATATGCCAAAGAATGGCCAGAATACTACTCTTGAGGTCATGAATAAAATTCCTATTTGAATATGAAAAATATTCAAAACAAAGTTTCTTGGTGATCAGAAACAGGGATTTTGGAGAGAGATGCAGCAGCTATTCACATCAAAGAGAAACAAACTTTTTCCATCTGCAAACTCAAGGACATGTGTTTAAGAGCATTGATGGAATAGCTAGGTGTCCCTTCCCTTGCATACTTTGATGAAATATCTGAAGAAATTCAGTTTGAACTCATAAACTGACTTCCAAAAGGATTTTTTTGAACTGCCATTAAACTTTTCTTTGAAAACAAGAAAAGTTTCATATCATGAAGTAAATCATTTCCTTCCTCTACCATATTAACCGATCGACAAGACTTGACTTGGGATAGAAATGGATAACCATTTCAACGTGAGGCTTAGAATAATTTTGTGAGTTTGAGATTGTGGTAGAGGAACATCACCATTGAGTTTTCTAACGTAAACATCAGTTTCAAAAAGCTTTTGGGTTTGGTGTGAGGATTCAAGCCTAATCTCTTGAATATGCGGTAGAACTTAATTCTCTTGAATTTTAGATTTTTATAATATTTTTTATAAAAATAAAAATTAACCCCCGCAACATAGTGCAGCAATATAACTGGTATTTAACTATAAGTCATTTCTTTCCAAGCCATACGAGGTATATGGGATGAAAATTTATGGAAGGATGGCATGGGAAGTTATCATCCTCTTTTGTACTTGTTAGTTTAGATAATGAGATAGAGTTGTTTAACTATTCAGAACTATTTAAAAAAATGGCAGGCATATATATTTTAGGTGATTGATGGTTGTTTTTTAAAGTATTTTTTATTTAAATTAAAATAATATTTTTTTTTATTTTTTAAAAATTATTTTTGACATCATCATATCAAAACTATGAAAATATAAAATAATAATATAAAAAAATTAAAATTTAGAAAAATACCGTTTGAAACGCAATTCCAAAATAGCCAATTATCAAATAAAAAAAAATCAAAATAAGATGATGTTTTTATTTAAAGAGTGTTTGAGAGTGTGAATATGGTTGCGGTTGTTTTTCACTCGAAAATATATCAAAATAATATATATATATATTTTTAAAATTATATTTAACATCAACAAATTAAAATGATCTAAAAACACAAAAAAAAAAATTAATTTGAAGCAATTTTTTTTTTCAAAAACGCTTTTCAAAAGTAAAAACAAATAGGGCTTAGAAATATGGGACGCACTGCAAGTATAACCTTATTTGTTTTAGATGATGTTTAAGAGTGTGGTAGCGGTTGTTTTTTAAAATGTTTTTTCGCTCGAAAATACATTAAAATAAATTATTTTATTTTTAAAAAATTATTTTTGACATCAACATATTAAAATGATATGAAAATATAAAAAAATAATTTAAAATAAAAAAAATAATTTTTTTTAAAATATTTTTAAAATACAAAAATAAATAGAGTATTAAATTAATTACATACAACAACTTTTCGTCGGTGAAATAAATTTTTAAAATGCAAAAATAAATAGGGTATTAAATTAATTACATACAACAACTTTTCGTCGGTGAAATAAAAGGGTTTCTATGACTCATGTTTTTGTTCCCAAGGGGCTAAGCAACGTAACGAAGAGTTCAGTTAAGCAAAGCATCTTTTAGTTCAAAATCAAAGTTCTCAACTGCGAGAAACTACATGATCTAACTTCCATTATGGCTGTGTCAAAAAACCATGTGTGAATACTTGAGAGAAACTCACCTCCGAGTGCTCCTTTTATCTTGAAACTCACCTCCGAGTTATTTTGAGACATTAGCTTGTGTTAATACATAGTTTGCATTTAAGATAAAAAAAAAGGATATAAATGTGTTTAGTTAATGTTTTCTTTAATTTTGTTATAAAGATTATAACCAAACACTACTTGATATAAAGCCTACGAAAAGACAATTAACTGGGAGCTAAATTGGCGAAAAATTCCTCAAATCTCCAGAACGCGTGGATTATAAAAGCGGTGGTTATAAATTAATTCTTATCCCAACCTTAACATTATAAAAATTAATTTGAAGATGAGCTGCGCTTGAATGCAGGGGAACACTGTGACATTGATGACGAAGCCAATTGATGTTCATATACCATAACAAGCATTGCAGCTACCTTGGAATCACTATAAACAATATTACATGATATATATGCTGTCTGCAAATACAGATGTATGTTATTTTCATCAGACATCAACGCACAGTAGCTAGCATGACCCTGATCACATTGAGATACAGAGGGCTTGCCCCGCATTGGATATGATGACAGATACTATATATATTCAAGACTGTGTGGTGGGATTAAAGATCACTGAACAAGAACCAGTCGTCTGGAGCAGACAACGCAGGAAAACTTCCTCTTGACTTTGTGGGAGATTGGGATGAAACAGAAGTATAAATGTGAGTCATAATCCATTGCCATCACTGGCCCTCCACTGCATGGACATAGTGATCTTGCCTCTTCTTTTCTTGTCAACTTGTCTCGGAAATCAAATATTTGCATCGCCCCCATTTTTTATTTCAAACCGATTTTACCTTCCCAAGTGGATTTGGCCTAAGTTTTGCCATGTCTGGTATATATATATAGAGAAACATTCAAAATGAACTGAGGAATTGCCAGGAAGTTGCCATGCAACTTCGCAAGCCTCTTTCCAGGACCTGTCAGGCAATTTCCTGGTAGTCCTTCATGAATGAATGAACAAGGAAGATGCCAAGACGGGTCCCCATCTTAAAAAAAGAGAAAAGAAGTCACATGGAAGACGAGTGAAGGGTCGGTAGGAAGCTACATCTCTGCTTCACTTTCATTATCACAAGGAAACCTAATTTAGTCCCTAATCTATGCTAAATGTTCAATTAGGTTACAGATCTATTAAATTTAATATTTGATCTTAAATGTCTTAGATTATTCTCAATGCCAAATTTTCTTTGAAAACACACTGTTTTAATACAGAAAGCACATTATATAGAGGATAGATATCATCATAGATTCACTTAGGACCTCTTTTTACATGACAGATTTTTTAAGGACCTAATTGATAAAATACTTAGGCCTGACCTGTAATTAAGAAGGGTGTATAGGACAGGGACTAAATTGAGGTTTACTCTTATTCTAAAGGGGCTCACCACTAAATAGAGAAATTAGGTTGTTGAATAGGGAAATAAATGATTACATGGGCCGATGCCTTTCTTATAATATTATGGGCTGGCTTTCAAACAGCATTATTCTCTTCGGGTTTGCTTGGAATTTGATTGGGTCTCTAAACTGTGCAAATTTATCTTGTTTTCAGCGCCAGTGACTTGTGAATTGATATATGTTAAAGAAAAAATAGAAAAAAGATTGATCGAAACATAGGATAAAACTTGGTGAAAAAATTATTATTTTTTAATTAAAAAAATATTATTTTAATTTAATTTAAATTGAACATGTAATTTAAACTTTGTCCCGGTTCGAGTTTTGTCAATATTGATAAAAATTCATTATTATATTTTAGTTATGACAATACAAGCGACGATAGTAAAGAAAATCAGCATGTAAATAATTAGTAAATCACATCATTCATGTATTATAATTGTTTATATGGAAGAATAACATCTTGAATCACATTTGAGCACTGTAACTATATATTATATCTAGGAGTAGTACACTACTTTCTATCTATTTGCCTAATTCATTTTGAAGGGAGCCTCCAGTATTAGGAGTAGTATTCCATGAGCAAGCTCTGGCGGATGCACCAGTCATTTGCTCCACATTTATCCCAACATTGCAAATGTTAAATAAAATATTAACAATCAGCTTAATTAACTTTAAATGTTATTATAAAATTAATAATGAACCTATCCTCCATCCAAGAAATGCTAAATACGTCTCCCATGCCAGCAAGAAATTCTGAGGGAGGAGAAGGGTGCTGTTCAGGGCAATACGCTGCATAGCTAATCTCATGTCCATTTGAAGCAGTAATTGCATATACGCTCCAGATGCTTGGAAGAACCTTCAAACGTACGTAGTCCCAGTCTCCCAAGCTTCAAGGTAGAATACCTGTAATTAATAATATATCAAGGGATACATAAATAGTTGCGAGAATACCAATCAAGTTGTGTAATCCCATTTTAATTTCTGCAAGACAATTAATTATCATGTAAAAAACTAGTAGTTACTTACCATGTTTTTATACGAATTAGCTTCATGCTTCCTTTTCACAGTAGGCAATATTGCTGATGATTTTACCCATAAGATTATTCGTACAGATTATAAATTGTAACTTTCTTAGAATTAATTAACTAATACTTACTAACTACACCTGGAGAACCATGGCCAGCATAGTATATGAAAATATCGTCATTTGAACCACTATCCACCATCTTGCCACTCCCTCCAGTAAGAGCAGATTAGTTTCCCAGAAGGAAAAGAAAATGTGAAGAATGTATGTTCACCTGGAGCTGCGTAACCTACAAGTCAAGTGAAGTTCCAAGTCAAATCAGGAAATATCCCACCAAAGTTGTTACCATTTAGAGCCGAGACCTCCAATTAAGTAGCGTTGAGCAAAGACAACAAAAGGTTCGAATCACCAGTTCTTCCACTTCCAATATTATTGGAGGCTGATCCACTAAGTTTGTTGGCGTTGCTTCAAAGGTATTCCAGATTTGTTGCATTGTAAAAGGAATAGAGCCAGTAAATTGGTTAGCACTAAGGCCAAGAGTTTGCAGATTAGAAGATTGATGCCTATGTCTGAAGGAAGAGTGGCTTCAAGTTGGTTGTATGAAATTCTAAGGGCTCTGATAGAAGAGAGATTGAAGATTGAAGCAGGGATTGTACCTGACAACCTATTACTATCGACATGTGTGAGATTATTGAGGAATAAAGCCCAGGTATTCCAGATTCATTGCATCGCATTTTACCTTCTTGGTGGAAGAAATCAAGTCAGTATTTGAGATGTCATTTCGTTCAAGCTTCATAATTAAGGATGTTAAAAGCTATCAATATAACATCCAGATGAGGATGTTTGACAACCACTTATCCCAATAAAAGTAAACTAACCTCGTATTAAAAGCAGCTGCAGGCACTTTACATCCTCAGATGAAAGGAATCTTCTCATTTTCGAAAATCCTGCATATAAATCACAAGGGTGTATGTATTTTTCCCTTCTTCAGATTGTTATGCTTTGAACAACCTACATTCTAATTCATTGAGACTATGATCTGCTCAACTCAAAGGTGGAAGATTGTTCATCTTATGAAAACAGTAGTCATATGGTGGTAGCTAGTCTCAATGTTAGTGAGAGTAATCAAGAATTCATGATTGATGATTCAAACTAAGATGTCATTTTGTTCAAAATTCCAAAGCTAACGTCCTAAAAATTCTGAGATACAAAGGAAGCATTATCACCCCTATGATACAAGAAACAATTTGTAAGAAATATCTCAAGAAATGGAAATGTTTAAGGAGTATTGATTGAAAAACCAGAGATCTCTGCACAAAAACATGCGGAGAAGAGGGACCACACTATCTAATAGAATAAATCAGTCAATAATATTGGGAATTCCGACTCCCTCATACACGGACCGGTGGCGGTGGTGTACTGATAGTTGCTCAAAGGAGGCTAAGCACACTGAGACACAATATTTAACGTGGTTCAGCAAATTGCCTACATCCACGGGAGAAGTCAATATTATTAGAGATATAGAGAAAGGGTTACAACACACATGGAGAAGGAGGATCACTTCACTCAAACTCTACTCTCAGCTCTCTCACACTGCTGCACATGGCAACCCCTCTTTCTCTCTTGTTCTCTTCACATTCTCACAACCCTCTCTCATTTTGCTCTCTCTCTCGGTGCCTATTTATAGGCAAGAATGGTGCCACAGCTCCAGCTCTTCTTCAACAAAGGTTGCTGCCAACTCCATCTCTTTTTCAACAATGGTGGTTGCCAAAGTCAATGGTTGGTGCCGTCCATTTGCTGCACATTAATGGCAACCAACCCAACAATCACCCCCTTTGTTATTCATGTGGGGCAACTGTCCTCTTGCTTCTTCAGCACATGCTTGCATCTTGCAGCTCTTCCAAGCTTACCATTCAGAGAGCGTCTTTGGCCAAGTTTACAGGTATTTGCCACACCTTTCAATCACCAGAGTCACCAAAGCACACTTTTTCTCACACAAAATGATCACTACAACTAGATGGTCTGCCACTTCACATCTGAAGAGTGTTAACGCTTGTCTCTGGGACACACTGCATTCCCCTTCGAACGTATTAACCATGCTCGGTCCGGAATGATTCATCAAGCTTCATACCAAGGCTTACAACACCCCCTCAAACGGAAATTTCCATTTCCAAGTGCAACAATCATTATCTGAGTATCTCAATATGATCACGAGCTCACCACTCTTCCAAGAGTCTACTCATCCAGGAGTTGCGTCTGCCCTCTGTTCCACCCTAGGAACCACGCCTTACTTCTCCGTGAGTCTCTTGCTCTTAGTCCTAAGAGTCCAGGTAGCTCTCCACCTTTAACCATGGGAGCAACCCATTAAAGGTTGATCTATATATGTCTTGATACTCTGAGTATTACAATGCCTTCACCGAGCTCACCACCTTGACAAGAGTCAACTTGTTCCCAGAACCTGCGCATGCCCTCTGCTCCTTCATAGCAGTCGCGTCTTAATGCTCCACAAGTCACCCACTTATTGTCCAAGGCAAATGCCTTCTAGCTCATTGATCTTTAGCATATGGGCAATATCCATGAAAGTCAATCCTGCATTTGTCTCCATATTCATCATAGCCACTTCATTGGCTATCCATACATGCATTTGTCCACTCATATCCAGCCATCACATTGGCTCTGGGGCGTTATGAACTGGGCTCATATCATGGCCTTCACACCTTCTCTAAGGTGTCTTCGCCTGTTGTCATAAGGCGGTTTGAACTGGGGCTCCTATCATAACCCTCACACCTTCTTTAAGGTGTCTTCGCCCGTTATCATGGGGCGGTCTGAACTTGGGCTCCTATCATGGCCCTCACACCTTCTCTAAGGTGTTTTCGCCTATTGTCATAAGGTGATCTGATCTGGGGCTCTTATCATGGCCCTCACACCTTCTCTAAGGTGTCTTCGCCCGTTGTCATGGGGGGTCTGAACTGGGGCTCCTATCATGGCCCTTACACCTTCTCTAAGGTGTCTTCGTCTGTTGTTATAAGGCGATCTGAATTGGGGCTCATATCAAGGCCCTCACACACCTTCCATCTAAAGTGTCTTCACCTTTCATAGGTGGTCGCATCCTCCTTCGACTGAGATGCTTCAAAGTGGCTCCAAAATTCTCTACCACCATGTGCACTATGGGAGAGATCACTGCCATCGATTACATAGAAAGAGAAAGTTGCGGTATACTCCTCGCAATCCTCCACCTCGATTTCTATGTTTGGAGCTTCTACGCCTTTCTGCTTGATAGCTCCACATACACCAACTCTCTTTGATGTCTTCGCCTTTCATCATAGGCGGTCGCCTTTTATCATAGACATTTGCACCCCCTCAATTATGTGCCTCTACAACAGCTCTCTTTCCATCCTTGCATGTATTGGAAAGGTCTTTGCCTGTTGTCTTCATCAAGAGCATAAGAGACTTCCTGTTGTACAACCTCTACACAGTCTCTGCTCTAAGCTTCATCTGAGAACACTTCTTTTCCTTGCACCTGTTATCTCATTACAGTACCTCATTGGATCCTACGGGTACTCCTGCACAATCTCCGTGTGCCCTCGTGCAATTTCTGTTCTCCAGATTTCTCCCTATTCCTTGTTTATGTTTGACAGCAGCTCATCCTGTCACAACACCTGTCCAAGTCAAATATAGGATGTCAATCTTTATCTCCTTACTGTATTTCTCTTCCATTATCAGGGTCTTCATCAATTCTCCCCTCGAGAAATCACAGTTACCGAATCTAACTTATTTGGAGAAATCACCACTCCATTAGATCCTTGAACATACGGAACCCAACTGTTCTCTTGTGCCGTCATCTTATTAGTCTTCAACAGTTTCATTACAAACTGCTATATATATGAAAATAGTACCGTATGGATAATCCTTCCACTAAGCAAGTTCCCAGGAAAGATTGGAGGGGTCACACTGGTCCCGCTTAAAACCCAATCTCTTAGACAGAACTTCTTAGGCCATATCTATCTATCATACTGTCTTTCTGTATATACAACTATTTGCTAGCTTTGTTGCGGTTTTTCTTCACAAATGATCTGTAATATACTGGTTTAATACATGATTTCTCAACATCTGGCGAGACTACCAGTTCTTAGATTCGTCAAGATTGGTCTTCATCAATTTTCACTCTACACCTCTAATTGTCCACATGATTGAGTGTCCAGAGTGTCCCAATTTTGCCTTCCCTCAAGGCAATTAAAATTCTCCACACTTAGTAGTTCAGCACATGTAATTGGGTAAACATGTGCAACTTCTTCTTCTTCTTCATCTCCATTGACCACCACGATGACCTTCAGATGCCTCCTAATCGGGCAATCTCTTTTGTTAATTCACCACCACCACTTTCGATCTCAAATCTCAATGATCAGACCGTACCATTGCATCCAAAACGATCAAATTAGCTGGAAACAAGGTTGAAATCGTCCAAATCGCATTTCAGACGGCTAAGATTTGATTAAAACAATTCTAGCCTGATGAGCGGCCCAGATTCAATCTCAGATTCGGTTGCAAGTAGGATCAGCTACACTGGATCTTATCCCTCGGCTCAACTCGGCTCGCGACTGATGACGTGGCTTGTGGGTCTCACTATGCTGACGTGTCAGCTGACTGGACGTTGACATGGCATGCTAACTGTGCATGCTAACGTCATGCTTATGTCATGATGGCGTCATCCTTATCCGGGTCTGGTATGTGGGTCGGGTCGTCTAGCATTCGGGTCGGGTTAGCCCATCCGGGCAAAGAAGACGCGTGTGACGCATGACGCGCGTGGCCAGCAACCTCGCCGGCGCGTTAGGACGTTTTCGACGTCCGATTTCGACGCTGTTTTCACCAGTGGCTTCGTCTCTTCCTCCTCTACACAGTGGTATGGTCAAAACACAATTTTGACAACTTTCATTTTTGAGCAAAAATCAAACACCACTTTAAACCATCAGCTCTATACCAATTGTTGGGAATTCCAACTCCCCCATGCGCGGACCAGTGGTGTACTGATAGTTGTTCAAAGGAGGCTAAGCACACTGAGACACAATATTTAACGTGCTTCGGCAAATTGCCTACATCCACGGGAGAAGTCAATATTATTAGAGATATAGAGAAAGGGTTACAACACACATGGAGAAGGAGGATCACTTCACTTAAACTCTACTTTCAGCTCTCTCACACTGCTGCACATGGCAGCAGGGCTGCTGCCCATGACAGCCCCTCTTTCTCTCTTGTTCTCTTCACATTCTCACAACCCTCTCTCATTTTGCTCTCTCTCTGTGTGCCTATTTATAGATAAGAATGGTGCCACAACTCCAGCTCTTCTTCAATAAAGGTGGCTGCCAACTCTATCTCTTCTTCAACAATGGTGGTTGCCAAAGTCAATGGTTGGTGCCGTCCATTTGCTGCACATTAATTGCAACCAACCCAACAAATAACAGTACTCTAGTTTCACCTCCTCCTTCTGCGATCGTTTGCTTTTACTAATTGCCTGACAACATCTCTCATTGAGGGTCTTTTGCTAGGCTCTTCTTCAGTACATCTCAAAGCCATCAAAAGCACGTTAATGACTTGATCCTTGATGCTGTAAGAACTCAAAAATTCCTCTCCAAGACTTGAATCAGCAATCCTGTTGATGTCTTCCGTGATGTTCCAAACAGACCTAACCCACCCTACAATAGCTGTTCCCTCCGTAAATGAGGGATCCAGTGCCTTCTTTCTAGTTATAAGCACAAGCAAAACAACCCCATAACTATAAACATCAGATTCCTTCATCTTTATTGTCGTAAATGCGTTTTCTGTGAAAGCGAAAGATGATTAGATTTTCTCTACAAGAAATACAGTAGCAGGATAACATAATAAGTAGATGCTTAAAACAGTAGGTGAACAAGTTACCTGGAGCTATATATCCAATAGTTCCCGCAACAGAGAGGGACTGTGCTGAAGCAGAAGACTGATCCATTAGCTTAGCTATGCCAAAATCAGAGATATGAGGCTCCATATCAGAGTCTAAAAGAATGTTTTCTGGTTTGATGTCTCTATGCACTATAGGAGGATCACAATCATAATGGATATATTCCAATCCATGTGCAATTCCAATAGCTATCTTATACCGCATTTCCCAATCCAGGATTGGTGGTGCTCTGGTTCCATGTAAGACATCATAGAGGCTCCCATTTTGCATGTAAGTATACAGGATTAGACCGTAGTCCTTTTGAAACCAAAACTCCTCCAATTTGATCAGATTCCGGTGCTTGATTTTCCCAATGGTCTGAATTTCTCTAACCATGCTTTTGTTCCTTTCTTTGTGGCCTGCAAATACAATTTTTTTTACTGCAAAGATTTTGTCTCCTCCCAATGAAGCCTTATAAACTGTTCCATGAGCTCCCCTCCCAATGATATGTCTGTCATTTAGATTCTCAGTAACTTCCAGCACCTTGTTGAGTAGTGAAGATGGACCATCTAGAGAAGTGATCTCAACATCCTGATTATATCTTCTGCGCCTGATAAACAAGTAAACCACTCCAAGAAGCACAGAAACAGCAGCAACAGGAGCAAGGGCTATCATTACGATTGCCACTTTAGATAGTCCATTTTGATTGCTTGTTTGACTGTCACATGGCAAGAAATTTCTGTTCTTGGGGCATGCTATGCGGCTTGATGGAGAACACATGACACATAGGCCAGGATTGCCCAAGAATGATGACGGAGAATAGTTAAGCAAGTCCATCAGTGTTTCCGGTATTGCACCTGTGAAATGATTGTTTGAAACATTGACCTTGTCCCATGAAAGGATATAATCAAGAATTGCTAGAGTTCCTGTCAGATTATTGTTTGATATATCAAGTCTTTCAAGCATTTTCAAGTTCCCTAGCCCGGAAGGAAGTTTTCCGACGAATCCATTGCTGCTGAGATTCAAGGCATACTTCAGACTCCGCACCGATCCAATGGATGAAGGAATCACACCTCCTAGAATATTCCCACCAAGTTGTAGCTCTGTAAGCATTCCAAGTTCTGGCAGAAAAGGTGGAATGCCCCCGGTAAAATGATTCTCACTTAAAACCAAAGTGGATAAGCTCGTCCAGTTCCTCAAACTTGACGGAATTGTGCCATTCAGTGAATTAAACCCCACATCAAACTCGCCTAATTTGTAACACCTTGACAGCTGAGATGGCAAAGAACCTTCCAGTTGGTTGGATGAAAGATCCACTACCAGAAGGTTTATAAGATTACCTAGCTCTGAGGGTATGGACCCTGTAAGCTTGTTCATGGAAAGACGAATGAAAGTGAGACCACTACAATTCCCAATGCTGGGCGGAATTGGGCCTGTAATGTTATTTTTGCTGATGTCCATGTACAGGAGGATAGGATTTTCTGCGAACTGTGGAAGGGTACCTGAGAGGTTGTTCTCCTCGAGGGTCAATCTCCAGAGTGTTGGGCAGCCTCCCACATCAGAAGGAATGCAGCCTTGAAGTTGGTTGGAACCCATAACAAGAATTCTCAATTGCTGCCCGTAGCAAAGATTTGGCGGAATTTCACCAGTGAACTTATTGCCAAAGAAATCGAGCCACAATAAGCTGCTGTTGATTCCCAAAGTTTGGGGAATGACCCCGTAGAATTGATTTTGTGCCAGTGAGATATTCTGTAGTTGCCTGAGCTCAGTCATCTCAAGCGGTAATTCACCAGAAAGACTGTTGTTGTACACATAGATGCTCTTAAGACTTGCAATCTTCCAAATGCTGATAGGAATTTCACCACTCAAGCGATTGTCAAACAATTCCAGGTTCTCTAATTTGCTTAGCCTCCCCAATTCACCCGGAATCTCTCCCTCGAGTTGATTTGTGTACAAGTTTAAGGTCGTCAACGACTCGCAATCCCCAAGTTCAGGAGGAATCCTCCCAGACAATTGATTCTGGGAGAGGTCAAGGTAAGAAAGCTTTTTTAGGTGGCCAAAGGAAGATGGGATGGCACCTCTTAAGTGACTATTAATAATGGCCAAGATTGCTAAGCTGCTAAAATTGCCAAGGTCTGAAGGGAAACCCCCACTAAAGCTATTGAAGGACAAATCTAAGGTGTCCAAATTCTTGCAATTGCTGAAACCTGTAGGAATTCTACCCTCAAGACTATTATGATCGAGAAGCAACTCGGCAAGGCTTTCAAGCTTGGTTAGACTCTCAGGTATCTCACCAGAGAGTGAATTAAAGGAAAGACTCAAATACTGCAAATTTTGAAGGTACTTAAAGCCATCAGGTATTTTTCCAGTAAAGCTATTTATGGACAAATCCAAGTGCTCAAGTAGACTACAATTGCCTAACTGTGAGGGTATGTCACCAGAGAAATTACTGGTGTGCAAATCGATGGTTTTCAAATGCTTTAAGAGTCCAATCTCTGGTCCCAATTGACCAGAAGTTGCATAACCAGAGAGGTTCAAAGAAACTACACTATGGGTTCTACTATCACATCCTATACCTAGCCAAGAACATGGAGTTGAGTCTGATGCATTCCAGCTTGAAGTTATGGAAGGAGGCACAGAATTCCACTGCCTCAAGAGTGACAACAGAGTCGACCCATCATAGTTCAAGCCAGACACGGTATAGACAGACACAAAGTACCAACATAACAGCAAGACATGATTCAAAACAGAACTCATAGTCTAAAGGAAGCTGGGTTTTGCAAGGAATGCTTTAAGATTCAACAAACGGTATAGCTAGACTTGGAAGAAAACTAAGAATTTGGAAACCTGAGATAGTCCTAAGAGAAAACGAGAGCTAGAAGGTGAAACGTTAAAGGGATTTTTGTGAGTTGCTTGGTGGTGGTTGATAGTGGCACAGGGGGGGGGGGGGTCTTAAAGGGCGCGAGTCTAAACAATTTCAATATTCTTTATTAAGAAAATATTAAATTAATATTTTTAGTTGATTTTAATATAAATAAATGAAAATAAAAAAAAAGTAATAATTTGAGGATTCTTTCAATAATATTATCGAACACCAAGCTAAAAGCTTTAGCTTTGCAAGACTGTCTCTTCCATCGAGAAGCTTCAAAGACACAAACTTTGCTTCAGAGCCTTAAGATTACAGAATCCAAATTTGACTGGCATTGGAACAAGCCATATGGTTGTTTTAATTGGAAGAAGAGAATTCTCTGACTTGGAATCGAAGTAGGGACAGGTTGTTCAGTGGAGAAAACATGGGAAGGTATTTTCTTCAATAACAGTTTTATAATACTGCAATGAACGTCAAGAACAAGTAGTCAAGGTGCAAGCTTGTCTGGACCAAAAAAAAAAAAAGTACACATAAGCTAAGCTATTGTTTTTTTTTTTTTTTTGGTCGCCAGCCCCAGTATACGGGTTGCCCCGACTAATCTGGTGGTCGCCCCGGGTCGCATGCCTGGCAGTGGCAGGTGAGGCTACCAATGGGTATTGCTGCATACACGGGGATTCGAAACCGAGACCTCGCTTAAGCGGAACAAGCTGCTTACCACTTGAACCAACCCCCATTGGTTCATCCATTGTTGTCTTGTCATAAAAAGCTATAAGAACAGGTACAGACAGCAAGCCAAGTGTGCATTTGGTTTTATTTTATATGACTAAAACAAACCCTTCAGGAACGTTTGCGTGAGCCCACATGTTAGGTGTGCTTCATTTGATTTACTTATCATGCTCCAAAGTCTACATATTTAAATGCCCAATTAAGCTAACTACCCTGACCCCGACAGTATTAAAACCTATCTTTGTATTTTAATATATAGTTATCAAACCCAACTAATTCATTGATTTACTTTCTACATAGTATTTGTTTTTTTAATACAGAAACAAAGTCTTTCTTTTTTCCTAAATCTTGATAAAAAACTGAATCAACATTGTCTAAAGTTTTAAAAAACTAAAACGTCTTTTTAGAGTCTTTTTTAATCCAAGAAAAACTTTGATTTTTGGTAGCTCTAAATATACCCATCAACAAGAAGATTAACCTAACAAATATACAATTCGAACAACTTTGATTTTTGGTAGCTCTAAATGTACCCATTAACAAGAAAATTAACCTAACAAACATACAACTCAACTCGAACGGGTCATGATCTTATATTGGGGCATGGAAAAGCAATGGACGCATTTTTTTTCCTCCCAGCTTTTCCTAGTTTAGCTAATTAATAGCGTTATTTTTCTTATAATCTGATAACCATGCATGATTAATCACTTCATTTACTCAACATGGAATGCCAAATAATATTTCTTTTTTTCTTCAAAATTCTCAAGACCTTTGCTCGGGACTAGGAGTTTTGCTCCATTCAATAATTTGCAAGCCCGATGCTTAAATGAAAGACGAGGGACTAAACACTGAATCTTTAGACTAGGATGAAACCCTTTTGGACAAGGAGAGAGGTCTCTTTTGCAATCTCTTGATGTGGATCTCCGGCTGATTAGTTACTATAACATCTTGCGATAACGAATGATTCTAGGTAATCATGTATGAACCTATTATAACTAGATAAAAATTTATTTAAAATAGATTACATGGATGACCTAACAAATATATTTATAAACAAGTAGGATAAATCTAGACTTAAAAGGAGATTTGATCGTGTCAGACCAGAATAACAGTTTAAAAAAATCGTAACTTTTGATTTGATTGTTGGATCACGCTCAAATTTTTACAGGAGTTTTCAGAGGTTTTTTTTTACTATCGGATCTTTAGATTTTGCAGATCTCGCCTCTAGCTCCAGTTTTGACAGTTTTTGTGATCTTCATTATTATTTTTTAATTCATGTTATTTTTAGATTTTATGTTTTTTTTTGTAATCTCTGATTTTTATTTTTGTTTTCTAGTTAAGATAGAATTTCTAGTTTATTTAAGATTTTGCAAACTTTTCAAGAAAACAAATGTTAGTATTGTTATTATAAAGAGAAAAAAAACCTGCGCGGTTTCATATCTTAAACTCATTTTGCTCATTAAAATTTAGGTGTATTTTTTTTTAATTATTATTTTTGCTGTCTTCAGCTTCAGCCTGCACCAACATACTTGTACTTTGTTTCTTTTCATGCTTACCGTTGACAGGATTTAACAAATTTTGAACATCTCGGCTGGAGATGATGGAAGGACTGAATTCTTTTCTCCACTATTCTGGCAACATAGATTTCGCTGTTTATCATGAGTGGAATATCAGGATCTGTTGGGAACTTTTGGTGCTTGACGGCAATAGAATATTTCCCAGAATGGATAGAGAATCCTGTCAGCCTGGAAAGAATGGAGCTCTTGGATCGGACAGCCCAATATCAGGTAACTTGGACATCTTCAACAGCTAGTTATACTGACGTTGTCAGGAAATTCCGTCCTCTACTGAGAATCTTAGGAATTAATTAACTTATCAGTATATAGGACAACTTAATCTGTCTTTTAGCAATTAATTGACTTATCATTATCTAGTACACCATAATCTCTTTCTTTGTAAGCTTATTCAAAGAATTTTGATAAAGTTCTACTTCAATTCACAGAGATAAAGATTCATGGAAGTTCATATTCCAAACAATCAATAAGGTTTTTTTTTTTTTAATGCTTAGGAATAATGGTTTCTTCAGACTAGCTTTAGCCGTACATTAAAATTTAACCCGTTATTGTTTGGATAAACAAACCATCATTCCACATGAATTCTGTTGTTTTTCTAGGACAATTCGAGTTTCTAATATATTTATATTTAATTTATTATTTAAAAAGTAAAAAAAATAATTTTTTAAATATTTTATTTATTAATTTTCGAGTATCAATAAATTAGGATCAAGTTTGACAAATCTCATATTCTATGATTACTTTTCAAATAAGATAATTATAAAAAAATATTTATTCGAGTATCCATCGGTATGAAATTGTCATCCCTAGAGTAACACTGGTTAGGGAGAAAAACAAATTTAATGTCAAAGATGATAAAATTCCATCAAAATGGTTTAGGTGGTTAACAATATTTCTTTTTTTCTTTTTTGATTTTCTGACTAAAATTGTGAATGATGGATTACTATTTTGGTCTGAGAAAGAACTGCTTAGGCTCTTCCTCTTCCCTTTCTTTCTCTATTTTTTTTTCTTTCTTCAATGCACACGCTGTTAGGAAGAGAGCAAGTTGGAGAGTCTTTTGTTTTAAACTTCCGAGGCCTCCAAAGCTTTAATGTTGATCGGTTTGTGCCACATTGAACAGAATCAGGCATGTTGTGCTTCTCCTGCACATTTTTCTTCTATTTTCTTGTAACATTGACAGTCCACCACCAGGCCCTGTCTGTTTTTCCAAACCCACATCCTGGAAGCTGCAAGGGTTCGAGAGATGAGGGAGCATCAGCTAGCATTGTGTCTCCGAACCACGTGTGTCAGAATCAGATATAGCCAGGCACAGGATTGTTCGGCTTGGAAGCTAAATGTTGGAGGACAATTCATTAATGTTATGGCTCTAAACCAATTGAGTTGTGTGCCTGGTATTTTCAAGCTATATTCAATACCAATCCACCAGCACAAATTCTACACCAGTCCGAGTCCTGGACTTGCATCTCAGCAACATTGAGTTAGAGAGTAGCAAAGAAAAAACCCACGTCAGAAAGCAGGTTATAAACAAATTCAATCAAACTGCTACCTTTTTTTCCTTTTTATTCTCACAAATAAAATCATGTTTTCCTAAAATTAAGAAGTTTTGTTTCCTTATGGGATCCATTGGTGGACTTTCCAACTCAATCGTGTCGAGTTGGCAAACCAAAACTTGTGTAGAGCATATGGGAGGTGAGTTGGGCCTGTATATTTTTAGTCATATCCTCTTATATGCTAAAACCAGTAAGAAATCCTCCACTTTTGGTTAATGTTGTAATCCATCGACTAGATAGACCTTATCTCAGTTTTACTAGAATTATACTTCGTGTCGCATTCTATTACCCTATCTAGATACAGAGTCCCCTGTTTTACAATACTCTGCCTCAAGACAGAGCCAATATATACAGAGATAGAGCAGAGGCACCAAAACCCTTCTTTTTACAGCTTCCTATATCATCCATGCAGAATGCCAATCCTCCCATTAGATATCATCATCAACATCCTCTGCTTCCTCCCTGCCAAGACTTTGGTTCGCTTCAAGTGTGTATCAAAGTCATGGCAATCCCTTATTGATAGTCCACAATTTATCACCCTCCATCTTGCTCACTCTTTGGAGACAGATAATCTAGGAAACCTTTCTTTCTTATATCATTTCTGTGTCTAGCCTTGTGCATTAACGCTGGTGCTAATGTAGGAATCGGTGAAAAGTATTCAAGAAGAAAAGAAGGTAAGTACTAGGATCCGAGGTCAGAACATATTGGATGGATCGAGTTGCTGTTGACCATGTTAGAGGGGATGGACTGGAGGAATAAAAGATTTGACCAACTCTTAGTGTCATGGAATTGGTTTAGGATTAGATGAACTTTATTAGCCTTTTGAAGTGTAAAATTGGTTTAACATTTATGATTTTTGTTAGGAGAATAGCTGTTTAGCTTAATGCATGATCATGCATTACTACATTTTGTTTTATCCAGGTATAAATTGGATTAGAATTTGAAAGGTGCATGAATTTCTATATAATTTGGCCCATTCGCCTAAGATTCTTCCTATAGGGTTCCACCACTGGAGAAAGGTAAATACAAAATGAGGGCACCTACCATGGATCCTACATGTTCCGGTTTTTTTTTATTATTATTATTATTTTATGGTTAATTTTACCTCGGTTCACAAATAGCTTGCCATTTTGTGCCGAGTCTTTCTGGTTCAACATTTTGTCCATTTAATGGACCTTAGGCTACACGGTAGGGATGGCTCTCACCTAAATCGTAAACCCCACATGGTCCTAAAAGCTTGAATCCAAGACCTACTACAGAGATCCTGAGTTTTAACCACTAGATGACCCCATGGAACCATTTTATGCTTAAGCAAAATGGGAAAACAAGCCTCGTCAACCGTCTAACCTGCGCTCAAAAGGGCAATTTTTCAGCAAGGCTCTGCACAAGTAACCATTAAGATTTCTGATCTTACACTCAGACAGCTAATTTCTCTTACTTCCGAGGAAAAATGTAAAACATACAGAATTAGCCCTTCCTTAATTAGCTTACTTAACTGGATTAAGACAAATCTTTTCTCCATTAGCAGATTATGAGCTTGAATCAGCAGCCTCCAACAGCAATACAGAAAATTTAAGAAAATCATGATTTGGGTCCAGCATTGTATTAAGCAAAAATTATCATAAGCTAATTGGGTGAGAAAAAAAGTTTTTTCTATAATATAATAATATCAGTAAGCAGTAAACTATTTTCTATGTTACACATCCAACTTTGTGTTCATCCTCGCCATAAAATACAACATTTCTATCAGCCTGAAATGGAGAAAAGCTCTGGAACCACTTTATTTCCTAATGTGAACAGCACTCCATGGGGCACTGCAATCTAATTTTGATAATTATGAACTCTTCCGTTTTGTCATCCGATGGAAGCCTCAAATCATTGAGTGGATTCATCGAAGAACATGGACAGCAATGAATCTTAATGATCAACCAAAATGACCTTCTTTCCTGCCAAGTGTCCTACTTGCTTGGCTATTTTTTGATTGTCCAACATGTTCTCCATCATGTCGTGTGACGATTTTTAGAGGGTGGGCTTCTGTGTTGAAAACCCATTCATCTAGTGAGATGACTGAAGATGGAGAGAAAAGAAGATAAAGATACTTCAGAGTCTCGGCCAGAAAGAAACTTTGCATCATATTGTCTTTGACTCCAGTATTAACCTGAGAATACCAGCAGAGCAGATGGTCAGTAGCGGCCATGGGGGGAAACAAAGAGAACATATCACTCTTTATGTTGTGAAATTTTTTCTCCAAAATACAAGTATAATCAAATACTGTACTGGCAAGACAACTGTAATCATATAGTGGCCACAAGAATCTTAGGCTACAATATAAGAATCCAAGTTTAAAACTCGAGAGCAGCTGTTTCAGACAAAGGGGCCACAAGAATACTTAAGCAATTATAGAAACATCGACTGGTCTCTTCATATTAGCACTTGAAATTAAAAAACCCTCCCAATTACTAGCAAAATAATTGTCTTCAACTCAAAAAGAGTAAAACAACTCAGTTAACGGAAAGTCCTATATGATTTCTTAGGGCCAAATAATTAAGAAGATTTTGTTTCTGACAGAAAATATGGTTTAAAGATCATCCCAGAGCAAGTTCTGACAGAAAATATGGTTCTTTAAAAGATCATCCCAGAGCAAGACCACACAAAAAATGTAAACAAGTGATACATTATGGTTTTGTGGGCCAGAACGCTTACATCCTTTAGTCCAACATAGCCTGTTTCAATACGTGAGTTCTTTTCAAATGCTTGGAATATATTCCAACCCCACTCTCGATAAGTCCTGTTGCCCGTAAAACGCCACAGGTAAAAGAGCGATTCAACAGTTTCTGGTCTCAATATGTTCCAAGATGTACCAACACTCATGTCCTGAAAATGACATGTATGGAAAAACCATCAGATGGAAATAATTGATTGCATACTTGGAGGCCAGTGAGGATGACTAACCTCCCCAGGACGAAAAAAATAATTCTCCCCAGCCAATTTTGTAGGTGTTGATTGGTAGAAGTTGTAGCAAGTCCAAGCAAGCTGCATAAGGCAAAAGGAAAGCACAATTAGGTAAATATTTGTAGCTGACAAAAGGGTGACCTAAGGAGTGTCGAACTAGATTGGGAGTAATAATGAATGACCAAAGCATAAGGAGTGCCCAATTAGATCAACAAAGTGCACCCTTATCAGGGGCATGCATATGTCCCTTGGGAAATCTGCACAAGTGCCTATACTTGGGAGCAAGTTGAAGTTCCAGTGGCCAAGATGCACAGATGCACCATGATCATCATGAAGCAAAACATAGCTTATAAAAAGAGCTACAAATGTGAGCAAGAGGGGAATAATGCACACTTATGAATGAGCAGAACTGCGAAGTCTTGCACACACTTGCTCACACAAATAAAATTGTTACATCTTAGTTTTTCACATCTTTTAGGTCGTCACCGTGTTACCAACTTCATATGGCAAGCCCACATCATTTACAAACACAACATATGCAGGCATGAAACTTCAGCCGGAAACAAAATAGGAAGATGATCTATAACCTGCAACAGAATTTGCTAGTCTAATAAATGAAAAAATGTGTCAAAAATTTATATTGGAAACTATGTCTAGTGAATATACCTTAGGATGAAGACCACTAACTACCCAACTAAACATGCAATGGTTTCAAGTCGTGATTTGAAGGATGTTACAAATACCTCTTCAGCAAGTGTGAAGATTTTCTGAGACTCATCAGGCCCATAACCAGATGATCCTAAAGCCAGCATTCCTGGAGCAAAGCATGCTAATTCATCCATCTGCATATTAAAAGAGAGAAGGAAGCAGGCAGCCAAATTCAAACTATTCATTTCTTCTGATGAGTAATGAAGATTACAAGAAGCTAAGGCGGCATGCCATATTATCATCTAAAGGCATGAAAACCAAATAGTACCTTGTCTGACAGCGAGTCTCCATTCTTCTCACAAAGGTATGTGAAAGATGATGGTGTCGTCTTCCGAACCAAGCTTAAGAGACCTTTCATTGATTTCTCCCACATTTCTCTGCTTCCAATATTTCACATGGAATTTTTTTGTGAGGAAGAAATTCAATAAACAACAATATGTACATGATACATTTCAATTAAAATAGTGGAGTGAGAGAGAGAGTCCTGGCACATTAAAAATGGAATTGTGAAGTTAACGTCACCCTTTCCTGTACTTAAACATGTACTATTTCTTCTCTTTGGAGAGTTCATTTTGGACCTTACTGTACTTGAATTTTTTTTTATCCCATTTTACAGTGGCATGGAGGATGGAAATATTAATCCCATATGGAGATATTAATCCCATAGTCAAGAAACCTAACTGAATTTGATGAGACAGATGAAGTGAAAATTTCCCTTTTCCTGAAAGCAGCAAGGTGATAATTCTTTTTCTACAGTTATTCAGGAGCTCAGCTTCCTCAGGAATCTAAATTCAGTAAGAATATTGTTTCTTCATTTTCAAACCAGTAAAGCAGGCCATTTTTTTTATATAAAATAAAAGTAACACGATGACAACATCTCACCTATAATTTCTCACAGCTGAAGTTTTGTTCCCTTGAATCCAAACTTTGAGCAAATATTCATAAAAGCTGCAAACAGATTTTCAGTAAACAAGTTCAGCATTTGATTATTTTAGCAGTGTCAACATAGATGACAAAACTGAAGCCCCATCAACAATAAATAATTCATATCAAAGTCTTCAAATGGTCAATACCTGTCACCCATTGCCCCAAAAGTTATGGTCGAGTATGATCCAATTCCTCTATCAGGACTAATATAGATTGGAAGCAAACCATCGTCAGGGAAAGTTTTATTAAGCTCTGCTATAACATTCTCTGCCTGAAACATTCATTCTCAAGCAAATCAACTGCTTGCCAACAAATTAACTATCACAAAAAGTCAACTACTTGCCAATGAATTAACCATCACTAATTTTTATTGAAGTTAATAAATAATAAGATACAAAGAAAATAAGCCCGCTTATTTATGCTTTTCTCAAATAACAAATCAAGTCCAGTTTTAGCTTTAAGGACCAGAAAGTTAATGACAGGCATCATTTTGCAAAATGCAAGGCCATCATATCTGAAGCTCTGACACAGTAATGCAAAGACTGGCAATTACATATGCATGGAGACGTGGGAGAAGATACCTTCTGCTGATACTTCGGGTCTCCTGTCCTATGAGAAAGAGCAATGAATTCAAGCTGCTCTGTGCCAGAATCGGCAAGAATACTGTCACCCTACAATAAAGAGAAAGAAAAATTAAATACTTCCATTGTTTGCAAGCAAGCATAAAATAAGCATCTGAACAAGTTAAAGCTCTGCAACACAACTTTTACTCCTATGAGATAATAATGTCTGGATAAGGAGACAGTGATTGAATATACATACAAAAAGTACTAAGACTTACACCAGTCCATCCTGGGTTGTGAGCATTTCCATGTACCAAGTTAATGGTGTTGTAAGGAATCCCAGTAGGCGTATTCCATGCAGGCAGCAATCTGTCAGCAATGTCCCTGGCCTTTTCAAGAAAAACTTTGTCCCCTGAAAGATCATATGCACTAAGCAGTCCACCTACAACTCTGGATTCAATTTAAAGGGACAGGATATATCAGCAAGATGATCAATCTCTGAAATGTAACTAATCTAACAGACAATTGAAACATGGCATCGTTACAGTTGTTATTTTCTAAAACAACAATAACTACATATTAAACCTGATAACGCAACCTTATGGTTGTCTCAAACACGCTAGCATCATAATCCTTGTTAAAATCCAATGAGTTCGCAACCCACCTACAAACAATGGAAGAGTTAAGTAAAAACAATGACGTTAAAGCAGAAATTTGCTCTATGAATACACCTAACTATCATTACTGGCTTTGAGAAAAGCAAAAGCATACTGTAACATATAAGTGCAAGGGGAAATGCAGAAAAAATGAGAAAACTCACTCTCTAGCTCTTTGGAACTGCTCATCTAAACCCATAATATATAGTGTATCAAGAGCATCTATTAGAGTTGCTCCAAGACCACCAAAGCTGTCAATACCTTTCTTCGACTGTGGCTGTTGGGAAAAGAAGAAAAATAAAAATTAACATGCTGAGTATGTAAAGCCTCTAGAAAAGATACAAAAATAACCTTTCATGTCCAATTAGTCTACCCTAGGTGCCATTTCTATAGAATATTTAGGTAAAATTTACCAGTTAATCACTTTATCCTACTTGAGGAATCAAACTAGCTTAATTCAATGATCCATGTGACATCCAGCAAGGAGAAAACAAAGCACAAGCTTGACTATCATATATACATAGGCTATGAATGCCATTCAATTTTTCTCAGTGGAAATGCATTGCAAAAGAAGAGAAACAAATTAAGCACAAACCACAAACTTGCATTAATCCAAATCATACCTACGAAACAAAACATAAAATCAACAAAATTGTTCAAAAAAGAAACAGAATTATCATTACTTGAAGCTCGTCGTGGCCCCACGCATACTTCTCATAAGAACTCCATGCATGGATCATAGCTTCTTTCACTTTCTGTCTTCTCTCAACATCAATGGGTTCGTCAGGCACATCCTTCTTCTCACTAATCAACTTACCATCATCTCCACCACCACTCTTTAACCCTTCCAACTTCACCAAACAAAAGAAAAATCACTATAAAAAAATTTTACTCGAAAAACAACACAATGAAATCACAGATCCTTTCTAGGTTTTTACCATAGTTTTTAGCTGATTCACTTCCCCATTTAATTTCAAAATCTCCACCTGCAAAAATAGTAAAGTCCCATAATTTTCCTTCGGTTTCTATCACATTTTCTCAACAACCAAGCAATTAGGAGAGAAATTGAATAGATTTTTTTCCTTTTTTGGTTTACCTCGTGTTCTCTTACGAGAGTCTGACGATCCCAGACGAAGAAAGAGGCGCAAACAAAGACAATGAAAAGCAAAGCTAAGCGTTTCGGTCTTTTGAGATAATACGATGGATTACAGTACCTCCATTTGCTTGACGACGACGACGATCTACCCCTCGCCATTGCTTAGATCTAATTCCAAAACACAATAAACAGGGATCTCCTCTGTGTTTAATTGTAGACTGATCTGAGAAAAAATGGAGAGTTTGAAACGTTTCGAGATGGGGTTTTCTTGGTTCCGCGTTTCGCGGGATGCAAGAGACTTCGGTTGGATTTTGGAGAAGACTACGAAAGTAAATAAGAAAAGCAACAGCATGAAAATAATAATATTTTTTACATGAATATTTTAAATTAAAAAATATATATAAAAAATTATATTAAAAAATTAAAAAAATATTTATAATACATATTATAATATTTTTTATATTAATACTTCAAATTATAATAAAAATAATAATATTTATAATATAAATAATAATATTTTTTATATAAATACTTTGATTTATAAAAAAAATATTTATAACATAAATAATAAAAATAAATAAAATTGGGTCTGACAAAGAATTCAAGAGACTTAAATCATCTGCAGAACCCAAATTTAATGGATCCTAATACATGATTCAAAATCATTAGATCCTGACACAGAACCCAAGTAAAATAAATCTTGATGAAGAACCTCAAATCATTGGATCTTAATTGAGGACCCAAGCAAAGTGGATCCTGATGCAGGACTTATAAGTAGTGGGTCCTGACACAGGACTCAAGACTAAGGCTAGCGTCCAGGGTAGCATAACATCCTGTGTTTGTAGCCTGGAGTTGAAGCATTGGATCTTGTGTCAGTATCTATTTATCCTGAGTTCTAATGCAGGACCTATTTATTCTGGATATTTATGCGATATCTATTTATCTCATTTATTCTGGATATTTATGCGATATCTATTTATCTTGAGTCTGTATTAAAAGCACTTACAATCTACAGTATTTTCGCTACAATGCGAAACAATACAATCCATTAAAGCAATTACAATTCACAATAACTCCCGTTATAATAATTAATGTTACAATAAAAATAAATTAAATAAATTATAAATTAGATGCATGTAAAAACAATTTTTAAGAAAGAGTAGTTGTACAAGTTAAATTTAAATATTACTCTTGACTTAAGTTAAAAATTATTTATAACCAAAGAAACTAATGTCATCTCTATAAATCAAAAGCTGAAATGCAACTTAAATCAATCTATAATAATAAAAAAAATAAAGTAAGATTAAAAGGTTAAAGATCTCAACTTCATTCTCTTTCTGGTTTGTTCTAATATATATTTACAAAAGATTTCCATAAGCCAACGAAACTAATTAAGAGGCCGAGTTTTCTATACCTTTTCATACACGAGCACATAAACCCCATCTCTAGTGACTGCCGCCGCAGCTAAAGAAGAAGGCGCCCTCTCAGAAGCATTTGCTCATATGATGGATGGCATTCATGCAATCATCATCCAAATGCTGGATGATCATACATAAAGATACATAGCGCATAGCATGCGATATTGCTGTAAAACAGGGGAGGAAACCAGAAGGACATGAACCTCAACTTTTGCCATCATGATTGGCAGTATTTTGCAGATCATCCAAAAAGTGATAGCACAGGTAGTCAACAAAACAGGTGCTGATAGTCTTAAACAAGTATAAAAACTGAGAAAATACACCTTGACTGCGTGTTGGGACACGTGCTTGCAACTCTGGCATTGCAACCTCAAGACAATCTTCTTCTTGACCGGTTGTTCTAGCCTATTAACAGGAGAACCAACGATATTAAGAACAGGAAAGACCTGAAATCACACTCCAGATGAGTTATGGCCGTTAACAGTCATGTAAATTCTATTTTTGTACTTGAGCAAATACACCAGAATACAAAATTGTTGGGAAACAGGCTTGGTCTGACCTCCATGCATAACCTGACTGCTTGCGATCATATCGGCGCTAGCTTTCCTTGAGCAGCAAGGCCATCTTAATTTCCCCAGCTTCTTGTACTGGGTGACCTTGTGTAAAGTGTGCCTTTTGCACTCCTTGTTTTTGCAGTAAGTCTTCCTTGTCTTGGGAACGTTCACCTACGTACAGTAGAAAAGCTACACAATCAACAAACTAACATCGCATTCTATTTCTCATCTTTCCACCAAGAGAAGCTAGCAAGCAACACCACTTTTCTCTTTCCCTCCTTGTTACTTGTGGAGTAGAGTGCAAATATATATTTGGTGTTTTTTTGGTTTGCGGTGAGACGATGTTTTCAGAAAAGCTTTTGGTGCAATCCTTGAATCAACCTCACGTTAAAGCCAAGGACAGGGTAAGACACAAAATCTCTCTGTGTTTGTTGGAATCACTCCAATGAAAACTTTATTCAAAGTCGTTATTTGGCCAAAAATTCATGTCCTCTGTTCCTTTCATTCAGCCTTTAAATATTAATCTAAACATCCGATTTCAACTAGGAAACTAGGAAAGCAATAACAGACTAAATCTCTAACTCTAACTAGGAAAATACTATCAGGAAAGAAATAGAATTGCAGCAGCTCCTAATGTTTGTGGAGGCTTTTGGTCACGGCACTATAGGGGTCCCTTTTCCAGATTTGCATCAGCTTTCTGATACGGAAATCAAAAGACAAGTACTTATCTGCCACAAGATAAGGGATTATACAGGATAAAATAATAAGTTGTATACTCTGGATTTAAATTCTGGTGATAATCGAGAAGGAAGTATATGACATTAACCCCTAAATGTATCAAGAGAAAGGAAGAACAAACAGAAAACGAGGGAGCTAAAGAAAATAAAAAACTTCAACTTGTTTAAATAGTACAAAGGAATGTTGAATTAAATCGAAAAAAAAACATGGAACGGGAAAGGAAATACCAGAGGATGAGATAGAGGTAAGTACCTCCATTGAGCCAGAGAAGAAGAGGCGAAGACTCTTTAGAATTTTGAGCCTCAACAGAGTAATAATAGAGTGCTCGTCCAGCAGATTTATCAACAGTAACATAACCACCATATATATTGCGAGAACTCTACTTTTGGCTGTCCAGGAAAGCTCTCTATTCTATCTTTCTCTTTTAATCCCCCTTGATGATGAAACTTGGATATATCTACATGTTCGGTTGCTTGAAAAAGAGCGCTGTCAATGTTAGAATTTCCCTCCAACTTGGCCTTGTAGAGATGGCCAAGTGCTTCACTTTGCCTCATGCCAGCTTCGATTTGGGCAATGGAACAAGAAACAATAAGAAAGAAAACGAGAGGCAAACATGGGTTACTTTCCATGGTATTTCCTTTTGTTACTCCCGTAAACACTATAAGAAAAAACCCCCCAAGAGGAAATTTAAATAAAGGAAGTTCATTAGTCAAGTTTCCTTTTCTCTTCTTTCCCTCCTTGTTTCCTTTCCTAATATAGATATTGCCAAATCTGTAATATTTATTCAGCTTCTTTAAATATGTACTTTAATTCACTCTCCATACACTTACATGTACCAAATCTCTTCCAACACACCTAGCATAATCTTTCGGGCTTGAAAGGTACTTAGCTCAAGGCAATATACTTCTTCTAGTTCGCAACAAAAAAAAAAACCTTTATAGCTTGAAGTGATTAACTTGTTTTTCCTCTTTTATTTATTATTTTTGCAGATAGGTTTTCTTTCTCGTTTCAACTCTCAAGACCTCTACAGCACCCATACGTACAAGCTCCAACAGGCAAACCTCTCAGCCGCTACCTGCATAGGAGAAGAACAATAGCTTCTGTCAACCCAACCGTAGGCTTCAATCCAGTCCAGCAGGAGCTTCTTCTCTGCGCCATAGCAACAGCAGGAGATTTGTTTCAGCAGCTTCCATCAGCAGCATCCGGTTGGCAGAGAACTTGAGTCTCTTTCTTCTGATAGCAGCAGCACCTGGAATCTTTTTTTACGTTGAAGCAACGACAGCAGGTGCTCCTCAGCCACACCTTTCCCCAGCATGCAGTGGCAGAACTAGCAGCAACCTTCTCTTCCCAGCAGCAGCAGTACTGGTTTCAGCAACACAGTAACAGTCACCACCGAGAAGATCTTCCTCCAGCAAGCAGCTCTGCACCAGCCGTGAACGGCAGTAAGCTGCAAGCTCCAACAGGCAAACCTCTCTCCCCACCGTGCTCCTCCGGCCAGCGTCCATCAGCTGCTCAGTCGTGAGAAGCTCTTCTCCACCGGAGTCAGCTTCCTCTCTTCTCCCCCGGACCGCAGCTCCAATTCAACAGCGCCAGGTGAGTCTCTTCCCAACTTTGCAAATTCAGTTCCTTTGACACAGTGCGAAGGTAATTATAATTACCTTCGCACTGTGCATAGCATGCGTGAATAATTCACGCATGCATGCAGTTTTGCCTGGCCGGGTTTTCTCCGTGTTTTTTCCCCTTTTTTGAAATCTGTAAATTGTTGTTGCAGATTGAGCAATGCCGCCGAAGCATGACTTCTCTCTCAGGGAGATAAAGCCAAACATTGATGGAGGAAAAACCTTGACTCCCAACATGCTCACCTTGGTTGAACCACTGTATTTCGTGTATGTAAAAGTTGTGAGAGCCTCCCACTTGCCTTTGAATCAAGCTACTTATGTTGAAGTGAAGAGTGGAAACTATAAGGCAACAACCAAGTACATTCAAGGTACATTAGCCCCCATTTGGAACCAGGTGTTTGCTTTCAACAAAGATCGTCTTCAAGCGAAGACTATAGAGATTTCGGTGAGGGGTAAGGTAAGTGTGACTAATGAGATAATTGGTAGCATTGAAGTTGGTATAGGTGATATCCCTACTCGGCTTCAGGGGGATTCTTCATTGGCACCACAGTGGTATGGACTTGAAGATAAGAATGGAGTTTCTGGTAGATCAGGAAATTTGATGTTGGCTATATGGGTGGGGAATCAAGTGGATGATGCCTTTTCACTAGCTTGGCATTTAGACGCAGCATCTGTTAGTGTTGACAAGGTATCTAATGCTCGTCCACAGGTGTACTATTCGCCAAGACTCTGGTATCTTAAAATAAAGGTGAATGGTGCTCAAGATTTGGTAGTTTCGGATCCAAATCGAAAACCTGAAGTTTACGTGAAGGCTACATTGGGGAATAAGGTTTTGAAGACCAAAGTTTCGAAGAACAAGGGTGTGAATCCAAGCTGGAATGAGGAGTTGATGTTTGTTGTAGCTGAGCCATTCGAAGATGCTTTGATTTTGAGTGTGGAAGATGATAAAGGAGATAATATGGTGGATTATTTGGGGAAGTGTGTTAAGCCTGTGCATAAAATTACTCAGAGACTGTTGCCTCCTCTTCCAAGTGAAGAGATAATCAATCTTGAAAGGTATGGGGTGGTAGAGGGGCCGATGGAGAAATTCTCGAGTAAGCTTCGTGTCACTATATATTTGGATGGTGTGTATCATGTTTTCGATGAACCTGCTTTATTTAGTACTGATTTGAAGGCATCATCACCCAAACTGACGCCAGGAAAAGTTGGAGATTTGGAGTTAGGAATCTTAAAAGCTGAAGGGTTGGTGCCCATGAAATCCAAGAATGGTTTGAAAACTACTGATGCTTATTGTGTGGCCAAATATGGACCCAAGTGGACAAGAACTAGCACTGTTGTTAGCAGTTTAGAACCAAAATGGATGAAACAATATCAATGGGATGTTTTGGATCCATGCACAGTGATTGCTATCGGAGTTTTCGACAACAACAATTTACAAGCAGGGGATGGATGGGCAACTGATAGATTAATTGGCAAGGTAATCAGAATTCGGCTTTCTACACTTGAATTTGGTCGGATATATAAATATGCTTATCCTCTGGTAGCCTTGATGCCTGATGGGGTGAAGAAAATGGGAGAACTTCATTTCACTCTAAGATTTATCTATACTAAAGGTTCTGGTGACAAAATTTATCAATACACGCAGCCTATGCTTCCCAAACCAGCCTATACAGACCCAATGTCTGTGTACCAAATAGATAGTTTAAGGAACCAGGCTGTTCGTCACATAGCCATGAGACTTGCCCGTGCTGAACCACCATTAAGAAGAGAGGTGGTGGAGTCTATGTTGAGTGGACGGGGACCTGTATGGAGCATCCGAAGAGGAAAAGCTAATTTCCAGAGAGTGATGGAATGTTTGAAATTCCTCAAGACAGCTTTGATTTGGCTTGATGACCTACGCCAGTGGAAGAATTCAAGGACGACGATTGTCATGTTTGCAGCGTTTTCAGTTTTTGTATATTATTCAGAGATCATAATTCCATCTTTCTTTGCCTTCCTCTTCTTGAAAGCTTTGCACAACTATTTCAAGAGGCCTCGAGACATTCTATGTTTGGATACGAATCTATCACAAGTTGAATCTGTGAATACTTTAGACTGGCAGGAAGAGCTGGACACATTCCCTTCATCTGCGCCATTCGAGGATTTGAGGCTCAGGTATGACAGATTGAGAGCCATTGGATACAGGATAGAAGAAACAGTAGGCGACTTGGCGACTCAATTGGAGAGGTTTCATGCTATATTTTCATGGAGGGATCGAAGAGCTACTTTAATCTTTACACTCTTCTGCCTAGTCGCTTGGATAATGTTTTACCTCGTGCCTTTCCGGTTGCTTTTTTTCCTTTTTGGCACCTACCTGATGAGGTCTCCAAGATTTCGAGTTACTCTTCCACCGATACCTCAAAATGTATTCAGGAGGTTGCCTTCAAGAGACGATTGCTTGCTTTGATCTAGCAGTCTATCCATCATTGATGCATCAGACTTGGGGCGGTTTTTTATTTTATTTTTTACTACAAAAAATCTAAGATCGGTTGATAACACGAGTTTTTAATTCTAAATTTTAAGCGATGATGAATTTATTTTATATTGTGACTGATTTGAGTCCTTTTTCGTTCATGCATGATATTGATACCCTGATGCTCTAATATATTCTGTTAAATTTTACATGTTGCTATTTTTAATACAATAGCATTCATTCAATTTACACCATTTCAAGCATACATACACTTCCTGATTTTTGACCTTGCCCTGTAGAGCTAGGATCGGACCATATGATTACTGTAGCTGGTCTGCTTAAGATGCATTTTCTTTTTAGGTTCAGCGGCGTGGGGATACAGTGGAAAGAATCCTTGTTAACATGTGGTTTGCGTTAGAATCTGAAAGGAATGTTTAAGATGGAAAATGCATCTGCGCAATTACAAAGATTTTACGTGCGTCTTGTTTGTTTATGTAGCGAGTTACGAGGCTTCAACTCCAGGTGAAAGAATTGTAATTTTGTTTTTGCCCAGCAGGTGGTTTCTAATTAAGAAAAACCAGTTCCTTGAGGATGATACAGTTGTTACAAAGCCAACCATGCAATGTTTGATAAAAGGAAGATGCCTTCATTCGTCTGATAATTTGCTTTTTAACAGAGGAAGCAGCCCATATACTATAAAATCTAAAATAACAGACTGTACTTTCCGATTCCAGTCCCACCAAGATTAAACTGTGAAAATTATGCTTCCCAGGCAATTCATTTGCTTCATCATCACTCTCCATGTTGTTCTTCCCATTCTTCTTCTTCACTGTTTGTTTCCTGTTTTTAGCACCGAGATCATGCTCTTTTGACCTTCCATTTCCTTCATTAGTGACAATATCACGTGAAGTAGCACTAGAACTTGAAGCACCTCCCTCCAAAACTCTATTTTCTCCATCCACTATTTCAGGACCCTCCATAATCTTCATCCCTTTCTTCTTCTTTTCCTTTTTGTTCTTGTCCAGACCAGCAACATGGGAAGAATGCTCCTTTGTTGCTTCATTGCCTGAAGAATTGTCAGTTGAGGTCGAACTTGCTTCATTCAATAAGACAAGACTCTCCACATGAGTCCAAGTAAAATTTACCTGTGGGAGCCAGTATTTTAGAGCCCCGAATTCTACAGCTCCCATTTTGTCTTCGAGTAAGAAATTAGCTCTCCATTCCAAGCAGTAAAAACATCTCACCATTTTTCTTAAATCCAACAAAATCAGAAACCCGACCTTTCAAATGGTCAATATTGAAAACCTTAATCCAAGATTTGGCATCACCATACTCTTTCATTGCCCAAATGGAATCATGTCCTTCCCTACAGAACCTTCTCTGCAAGACAACCAATGAAAGCAATCCATCAAAAACAGTAACAGTCAAGTCTATATGATCCCTGCAAAGCACACAATCTGGAATTATCATTTCCCCAATCTTCTCATCTACTAAATTAAAAACCACAATCACATTTAATGCACACCTTTGGGAGCTCACAGTTGTCCACTGACAAGCTCTGTTCAGAAAAGCCGACCTTGAACCCCGACGGATGACATGTTTGAAATCATTTTCCACCATTCTCCAGCATACACTCTTCAACAAGTGAAGCTCAATCAATGGTGGCAGTATTGTCTCCTTAATGCTCCAAATATACTATTCTCACCGATTTATAGCCATGGTTGATGGTATCAAAACCAAACCCTAAAGAGGGCGCAAAGAATCCATAAGACTGGAAACTAACACTTGGCTCGGGGACAGGCACCGTTTAATACTAGGATTTCACAAAGCAGCCCTGTGTTTTTGGGTAAACTATTGGTGCTGGGGGCATTGGTTCCTCTGCTAAAAATTACTGGGTAGCTAGACCCAGTATTGTTAGCTTTGATTATCAAGTTAAATCCAAAAAAATTTCAAAGAAGTCACCAGTGTTGGGTTAGGCTGAGCAATACCCACTTGTGTCAGGATTTTTGCTTGGGTTCTATGTTAGTCCCATTTCTTTTGAGTTTTAATGCAGAACCAAGAGTATTGGACTCATTTTTGCTTGGATTCTATGTTAAACCAATTCTTTTGGGTTTTAATGTAGAACCCAAGAATATTGGGTTCAAAAACATGATTTAATATTTTAGGGTTTTAAATTTCTAAATATTATCATTTATCTTATAAATATTATTATTTTTATTATAATTAATAATATTATTATTTCTATTATACATATTATTAATAGAATAATTAATAAATTTGAACAAATATTATTATTATTATTATTGATAAATTAAAAAAATAAAATTATTATTATTGAAGAAAAACCATTAAAAGATTAAAAAATATAATTCAAAGTATTCATATAAAAAATATAATTATTTGTGTTATAAAATATTACAAAGGTGAAATTACACAGTAATCCTTCCTCTTCACAACAGGACAAGATTCATGAGTAATAAATATACCATGAGATATTTGGAACAAATATTCATAATTTTCATTCTAGAGTTTCTATTTTTAAAAAAAAAAAATTTTTGCAAGTATTATTTATAAGTTACATTGGTCTATAAAGCTTTAAATATAAACTATCAATCATCTTAATTAAAAAAAAAATTTAATAGAACTAATTGATTTAATGATTATCCATCTCAGAATTCTACTAGACTACTAAGATTTTTTTTAATTTATCATTTTTGTATACAAATATTAGGATTATATATAATAAGCACAAAAGAGACAAAACAACCCGTTGCACGATCCCCCTAGGTGTGTGTTAGAGTAGTAGCCATCTATTATCAATCCGAGTGGGAAATCAAGCTCCTCCCATGGCATCTAGGAAATTCCTTATCTGGGTACAAAAGGTATAGGTCTTGGACCTTCCTTGTGATATCTAAAGAAATGCAAATCTATTTGGTATTTAATTTTTAATATTGAAAAAAATTTATTTTTATTATTAAAATCTCAGTTAAATTTGAAATATGCTGTGGGCCCTTTGTGTTTTCCTTGATGCAGTAATTCATATTAAGTAGTTGATATGGGCTTGATTTGTTTGATTATTTTAGGAATCATTATTACAATTATTAAACTAGTATATTTACTTGGAATCTTTGTGTGTTTGGAAATGTAATTATAATTGCTTTTTAAATAATTTTTTATGTAAAAATATATGTTAATGATATTTTTTTATTTTTTTAAAAAACACTTTTAAAACGCATAAACAAACAGTTTTCTATAGTACAGTTCAGGACATGCATAAAAAAAATAATTTGAAATTGACATGATAAGTTAAATCATGACTAAATTGATTGGATTAAAATTGAATTAATTTAAAAAAAATAAAAAAAATGAGAGGAGATCATTTTTACCAACCATAAACTCCTCATACTGGGTTGAATTACTGTGAATTTGATTTTCTCCTGTGAAATTTGTGCGATCATCTAGGCTCAACCACATTAACCATTCCATGCTGGTCAAGAACAATTGAAGGTGAAACAACACAAAAATAGTCCGTTTCCTCAGCCGTGTCCCATAGAAAATCATTCCAATCACGCTACTCATGGGATTTGAGCTGATTTGATTTAATGGTTATAGATTAAAATCTAGTTTATTTTTCTTTTATTTTTTTCAAATAATATTTTTTTTTTAAAAAAAATATAAATTAATACGAGTGTGACCTGAATTTTAAACCAATTTTATTTAGGATATATTTAAGATTGTGGTAGCGGTGACGGTTCAAAGTATTTTTTACTTAGAAATATATTAAAATAATTTTTTTATTTTTTAAAAATTATTTTTAATATCAGCATGTCAAAACAATTTAAAAATATAAAAAAATAATTTTAATAAAAATAATTTAAAATTTTAAAAAATACGATTTAAACCATGTTTATAATACACCTTTAATAACCCGTGATTCAAGATTAAAAAGGAAGAGCAGCAGAGGTATCGTACCATCCTCCACCTCTAACCTCATATGTTGTTATTGCCACGTGGATGCTGTTTTGTATCTTGAGTACGGCATCCCTCTCTTGTGAAGCCATTTGTGTGGCTCAAGATAAAAGCATATAGTTATATCACAGCTATGGGTTTTGCCACGTAACTGGATATCATGTTCCATTTTTGAAATTTCGACTTCGTAACTAAGCCGACTAAGTCAAACAATCAGGATTACTATCAACTAGTTATCGTAATTATTGACTATTACGGTATTACCCCGCACCTTTTTTGAAGAATGATAAATAATGAAGGGTACAAGCCAGGGATGCGTGTCGTCTGAGGGGCAAAACAGGAATCAAAGATTAACATCACACCGTTAGGAGCCTTGTCATAAACTTGGATCTGCAACCACCCGTTAGGAGCCTTGTCATAAACTTAGATCTTCAACCACAGAACCAGCACATAAAACAGTCAAACTTATTTTAGATTTTAACAATTAGAGTGTTCTTGAGGTGATATTCTTCACATTCTAGTCAATGAGATTTCTTTTTTAGTCGGTCTCTCTTCTAAATCCCACAACAACACAAGGAAAAAACACCCGAGCTAACATCTCAGAAAACGACGCTCCATCAAATTTGAAAACAACACGATACGATATTTTCCTCAATTACAAAACGTCTTTTAGCAAATGTCAACGTAGTTACTAATTAGGCAAAAATAAGGTACCAGAATGCAAAAAGAGAAAAACAAAAGATTTTGGAACAAGGTTCACTAACACGTGGACAAAAGAGAGAGAAATTTCGTAGCCGAGGATCCGGATGGTTAGAACTTTTAATTTGTGAACTAAATAAAAGAAACAAAGTCTAGAGGGTTAAAACTTGGATACTTTTTTTACTCTTAAGAGTAGAAATATAATTTGTTGAGGGGGTCAGGGAGACAATATTTCCTGGCCAGCCCCCTGGTTCCGCCACTGCATGGATGGACAACACCATATATTATATTAATATATAGACACGCACCGCCTTTATTAGCCTATATCTTTTAGCCCCTACCCCCTCTCTCTCTGCATTACCACCAACCACCGTCTTCACTGCCGCTTCTCTCTCTTCTTAATTCTCTCTTCAAGATTCAAATCCTTAAAGAAACATTCACAATATCGCTTAAGCTTTCTTCATCTGCAATATTTCCGTCATCTTACGTCGTTTGAAGCGTGAAAGTGGATGATAAAGAATGGCTGTTAAAGTTTGTGAGCTTTGCCAGAGAGAAGCTGGTCTCTACTGCGATTCAGATGCTGCGTTTCTTTGTTTCGAATGTGATTCTAACGTTCATAATGCTAACTTCGTTGTTTCCCGTCATCTCCGCCGTGTAATTTGCTCCGCTTGCAATTCTCTCACAGGAGGTTCATTCTCCGGCACCGCCCCATCTCTTCGCCGTGTCACCTGCCTCTCTTGCTCGCCGGAAAACAAAGAATTGGACTCCATCTCCTGCTCTTCATCCTGTTCCAGTACTTTATCCTCTGCTTGCATTTCAACCACCGAAACGACGCGCTTTGAGAACACAAGAAAAGGTGTCGAAACCAGCTGCGTCACCAATATTCCGGCAAGATTTTCCGGGGGGCGGTTGAAGAGATCGAGAAATTTGAGGTCAGAGTGTGTTTTTGTGAATTGGTGCGAAAGGTTGGGGCTCAATGGTAATTTAGTGGTGCAGAGAGCCACTCGGGCGATAGCGCTGTGCTTTGGGAGACTGGTTTTGCCGTTCAGAGTGAGCTTAGCAGCGTCGTTTTGGTTCGGGGTCAGATCATGTGGGGACAAGTCCGTTACAACGTGGCAGGATCTGAGGAGGTTAGAGGAGGTATCTGGGGTGCCGCGGAAGATGATATCGGCCGTTGAAATGAAGATTGAACATGCGCTGCGAAGCAGGAGATTGGAGCTGCATAAAAATATGGAAGAAGGTTGGGCTGACTCGACTGACTGCTCTGCCTGAGCGGCACTTTCAGACTTCAGAGTATCGTTGTCAAATAAGTTCACAGGTGTGTGGAAATTAGGAATTTTCTATGTTTTCTAAGAGTTTTTATTTGTTAAGATTAACATACATAAAAAAAAAGAAACCTTGTCAGAAAAATAAAGATATCTTGAGACAATTACGAAAAACGACTCGTGTTAAGCTAATCCATTCTCTCGTATAGTTTTAGATTTTAATTTTGTTATTATGTGAATACTTTTTCTTTGATAATGCTCATATTAACAGTTCCACCAGGTAATAAGAAGTTCAATAATGCCATGTGGTGCTTTCTAAAAATATATTTTTAATTGAAAAATTTTAAAATAATATTTGTTTTAATTTTTTTATATTAATACATTTAAATTATATAAAAACACTTGAATAATATTAATTTAAATTTTTTTTAATGTATTTCTTGTTTTTTAAAAGATAGAGATCCATTATAAAACTATATAGAAATATATTTGCTTTTATATCTTCATCTATGTTTTTATAAATAAATATGTATATGTTATTTTTGTATTTGTTTTTCTGTTTTAATCAAATACAACCTTATTTTTCTACAAAAGAAAAAGAAAAAGAATTCCAACTTATTCTTTGCAAATTAATAATAAAGAAGAAGAAGTGAGGTGATCAATTCGGCAAGAGCTAGCAGCTCTCATGGCTTGCAAATGCTGGCGTCGAAAGCTTATTAATTAATACATTACTGCATGAATATTATAACATCCAGGAAATATTCGACAAATTAGTTACATCCATACGTACAATATAAAAGATGGATGGATGGATGCCATTCAATTCAATTTCAATCTTTTACTTTTCACTATCAGTACCTAACTTTCTCGATCGTATTAAAATCGACTTGCAACACTCATCTATACTTCACCTAAAAAATCTCATGCTTGGTCTCAAATTTATCTTGGCAATATTCAGCTTACATTAAATCAGCTGGACCCCATTAAGATTGTTCTATGATTAACATTTGTCCTATTTGAGAAATTATAAAATGTTTGATAAATTTTATATTCAATTATTTAGGAATAAAATTAACGTGTTAAATAATTTATTAATATCTGATGGTTTGATATATAAAACTTATATGTTTAATAACTGATATTAGATGATGTTTGATAAACTAAGGTAATCGATGTACATGCAAAAAATATTTTTTAATAAAAATAACGACGAGTTAATAGTAAAATTAATAAAAATTATAATAATATTTTAAAAAAATAAGCTCCCAACAAAACATACCGAAAGTGAAGAATGAAATGATAATCATCAAGTAAAAGTAAATGTTATCAGCAATCGTTAATTGCCATCAATCATGAACAAGATCCACAGCGCAAAGCAGCAAACAAATACTAAATGGAGTGTTCTGAGTAGATTCATCTGCCAGCAAACTACAAATATATCTTCAGAAATTGCCAAAACAATGAGAAATTAATAGTTTGAGCTGTGTCCAGGAAGACCAAGTAAATGTGAAGAGGCATTAACATCTAAAACTGATCCGAATACTACATTCCTTTCCAAAGACAACAACCAGCTCTGCAGTGCCTCTTTGTTCTTTTATCAAGCAAGCTCCATTAGTTGCTGCGTGTCCAGCAGCCTGCATGGAAGAGGGGTGATTACATGCATGAATGATGCAGCAAGATAAACTGATCAATCCACGACTGCCTTCTGAAAGAATTAAGAAACATTAAAGAAAGAAAAATAAATAAAAAAATCCCAATTCTCATCAATCCCAACGGATAATTAAAGACATTGAGAATAATATGATCGTACCTTTTGCTGCTGAGTTTAGTTTGATTTATCAAGTAAAGCAAGACTCTCTACAAAGTAATCCGCGTAGCCATCGATTGACAGCTCCAGCCCCGTATCACGAATTCTCGGTGTCTGGGGATCAAAAGAAACTAATCGACTCCATGAATATCCTGCTATTAATATCTCTCCATTACTCCTATGAACCACTGGCCTAGCTATATGGAGCATTTCAATCTGGTATTTTATGGCCCATGATTCCCTCACATCATATTGGTTCATCACCCATATCTCACAAAGACATCTTCCGCTATACAGACCACAATTAATGACATTCACGGAAAGAGAGTCCTTGAACACTGAAAATGACCTATCTGTCACCGCTTTTCTCCGATCATCAAAACATTCAGGCAGCATTATCTCTCCGAATGATTCATTGCTTAAATTGAAAGATAGTGCAAACACTTTGTTATGGCCCGGTAAAGGTAACGGACTGTTAATGTATCGTTCAATATTGATTTTTCCCTTACGATATAGAAGCCAGTGAATAGCCCCGTTTACAATAGCCTGATTGTCATGGCGATAAAGGGTGATATCACGCAATGCCTCTTCGTTTTCAAGACTTCTACTGAAGAAATCAACGTTTTCATTCCAAGATCCTGAATTGAGAGAGTAAGACTGAAAAACAAATGGACGTTCGGCTGAACTACCAAGCCTCACAATCCTAGCAACCTTATAGTCATCGGTTCGTGGATCATAGCCAATGCCTAATAAAGTAGTGGCAATTCTGGCATAGGACCTCGGAGGTGGAAGATGCAAAGTTTTTCTAATAGATGGATTCCACAAAATAACACATCCGCTGGCATCAAGTTTGGGATGTATACCCGAAAGACATACAACTCCATTACAAGAACCATTTACCTTAAATGCATTAGGTTGACAAAAGTCCAATTGTAAGCACCTATCTAAAGAATCGTTATCAAGATGCAAAGAGACAGATGCTACAGGCTTTCCGACTCGAAGAATCAATTGCTTGGCTTTGGCAAAATGTTTCTTGATGAAGTAAGGGGAAGTAATGAGGGAGTTGCATGATTTTGATACACACCTGAATCTCAAAATAGATTTGATGGGTAATTTTAAGAGTATACTCATAACTACATCCTCTGGAATAGGATCCTTTGTCACTTCTTCTTCTGCCATCTTTCCTTCCATGACTACATCATTTGGAATAGGATCCTTTGTCACTTCTTCTTCTGCCATCTTTCCTTCCATGACTACATCATTTGGAATAGGATCCTTTGTCACTTCTTCTGCCATCTTTCTGCCCATCAGAGAGAAAGAAAAGGTCTCAAGATTCTTTTCTTTTCTGGTCTGATAGAGGGACTTAATTGATTGCGAAATGCCTATGGCGTGGGTGTTTCCTTGGTGGTTGATGTCAAGAAAGAAGGGAAAATGTGAGAGAACAAAAGAGAGGGTCTCTGAGTCTTTTCTTGAGCTTCTTGGCTTCTTTTGCGATAAAAGAGGCTGCAGGGGGGGGGGGGGGGGGGGGGTGGGGAATTTGGTGGAGAGTAACGGTGACCGAGGAGTCCATTACGGTGAAAGGCATAAAAAATTGGAGTTCTTGCATCTTTGCTGGGCTTTGAATTTTGAACTTGACAGCATAAAGCCCACCGCATTTAATCTCCAAATTTCATCACTTTTTTTTTAAAGGAATATTTTGTTTTCGAATTTGTTAGGAATATTCAAGAGTATAATTTTGTCCTGAAATTCTCAATAATTTTTTTTTTCTAATTTAATTTTTTTAAAAAAAAATTCCGAGCCCAAAATTCTATATTCTTTACACGTTCTGACATTTAATAGAATCATGGAGGAGGAAACACGGTTATAAATAAATAAATTCTTGAACAGAGAGAGGGACGTCCTAATAAATTGGGAAAATAATAGGACCATATTAAGAGAATCTTAAGAGTAGAGGGACCAGGTTACGATTAATCCCATCGGGGGCCAAAGGGTGTGTATCTTCTACTTACATCTTACTCAGGTTGTTAAAAATATTTTTTTAACACGACATAAAAAATACAATATAAACTCGGATCGTAAAATTATAAAATCGTGAACTAATTATATATTGATAATTCTAGCCAAGAAATTAATTTAGATTAAAATATGATAAAATAAATCAATAATATTATAATCAATGAATGATTTAAATAAAATAAGAGAGATAGATAGTATGAATCAATAAATTAATGACATAGAGAAATAAAAAGTCTCAGAACAAAATTTCTCAATACAGGGAAATCATTGAAAGGTAGGAAACACACATAAATCTAGTGGCAATTTAGTTGTTCTCATCACAATAAGTCTTGATAGATCCTTTTGGGTTGCAAGCTAATGAGTTTAAATTAGTAATTAACTAATATAAATTTAATAATGAAATAAACCCCTAAACAATATCTAATGCGCTAGAAAAAATTCAAATTAAAAATAATTATTTAAAATTAAATAAACATATAAAATAGAATAATAAAAAAATTCTTCATGTTAAAATTCCTCCATGTAGCCTGAATCTTTAATTTTTACATATTTTTGACAGATTTGAGTCCTGATTTCAAACATGTTGTTCTCTCCTGATTTCAAACATGTCGTTCTTTCTCGTTTGGATGAATTATTGCGCCTACGATATATAGTTGGAAAGTTTCAGATGTTTAGTTCTTATCCCAACTTTAATCGAAGTAAAATTTCACCGATAGCTCTAGATATGTCCCAAACAATACACGAAGGTCTTGTATGACATATTTGACAATATTAGTTTACTAACTTTGACCCTCTGAAATATTATGTTCTCTATCTCCATTTGACCTGAAAATTTACCACAATATATTTTCATGTATTTAATATTTCCCTATAAAATTTTAGCTTTATCCAATATACGGTTTGAAAGATATGTTCAATCTCGCAAAACTAGTCAGCAGACATTTTAAGGCCAAATTTGAACCTGACGTGGTTCATATCACAAATTTAGTAAACTTGTAAAATCGAATTGAGTTTACCGAGTTTACTGATTTTATCGATTTTGCACGAGTTAAGTTTGATTTTACTAGTTTCGAGTTTTTAGTTTGATTTAGCATGTTAGATACATGTTAAATCGTAAAATTATAAGATTTTAAGAGCTAATTCGTGATTGTAACAGCCTACCTAAACCATTCATTATAAGAGAGAAGAAAATAAAAAGGGTAAGAGATAATGTATTTTCACTGAATTCTCTAACTGGCTGGTGTTATCACAATTTCTATTATAAGGAGCATAGCCACACACTTTTACACGCAATTTGAGATGCTACCTAGCTAAGTCACCACAGCCATAGAAACGAGTTGAGCTGCATTTTTATTATCAGCATTCCTTGCCATCAATCATCGACAAGATCGACAGCGCAAAGCAACTGCCGCACACCAGCACTAAAAGGCTGATACGAGGAGATATATCTACCAGAAAACTATAAATTCTTCAGAAATTGCCAGAACAATGAGAAATAGTTTGAGCTGTGTAAATGTGAAGAAGCATTAAAATCTAAAACTGATCCGAATACTACGTTCCTTTCCGAAGACAACCTCTCCAGTGCCTCTTTCTTATTTTATTTAGGGTGCTCCATTAGTTGCTGCGTGACCAGCAGCCTGCATAGAAGAAGGGTGCTCCATTAGTTGCTGCGTGTCCAGCAGCCTGCATGGAAGAAGGGTGATTACATGCATGAATGATGCAGAAAGAAAAACTGATTAATCCATGAATGCATTGTTGTGAAACAAAAATAGTTAAAGAAAAAACATCCCAATTCATTTCAATCCCAAAGGACAATTAAAGACATTAAGATCACACACGTACCTTTTTCTGCCGAGTCTAGTTTCATTTATCAAGTAAAGCAAGACTTTCTACAAAATAAGCAGCGTAGCCATCGATTGACAGGTCCAGCCCCATATCACGAATTCTCGGTGCCAGAGGTTGACATGAAACTAATCTATCAGATCCGTATCCTGCCATTAATATCTCTCCGTTACTCCTAAGAACCACTGGTCTTGCTACATGCAGCATTTCAATCTGGTATAGTCTGGTCCATGATTCCCTCACACCATATTGTTCCATCACCCATATCTCACAATTATATCTTCTGCTATACGGACCACCCTCAAACACATTAAAAGAAAGTAAGTCCTTGAACACTGAAATTGTCCTACATGTCACCACCTTGGTCGTATCATCAAAACATTCAGGCGGCCTTATCTCACCGAATGAATCATTGCTTAAATGGAAAGCCAGCACAAACACATCGTTATAAAGCATTAAAGGTGACCATCTGTTACTGGACATTTCCGTATCGATTTCGTCCCTACGATTTAAAAGCCAGTGAATAACCCCGTTTACTATAGCCTGATTATCATAGCGATAAAGGGTGATGCTGCGCAACGCATCTTTGTTTTCAAGACTAGTACTGCTGAAGAAATCAACGTTTTCATTCCATGATCCAGAATTGAGAGAGAAAAACTGGAAAACAAATGGATGCTCGGCTGAATTGCCAAGCCTCACAATCCTAGGAACCTTATAGTCATCACTTCTTGGATCATAGCCAAGGCCTAATAAAGTCGGGACAGTACTGGCAAATGACCTCGGAGGTGGAAGGCGCAAAGTTTTCTTAATTGACGGGTTCCACAAAATAAGCCTCCTGCTGCCATCAAATTCGGGATATCTACCCCTAAGACATACAACTCCATTACAAGAAGCAACTATCTCGAAAGCATATGGGCGGTGAAACTTTATTTGTGAGCTCCTATCTAAACGATCATTATCAATAAGTAAAGAGAGTGATACTACTGGGTTTTCGGTTCGAAGAATCAATGGTTTGGCTTTGGCCAAATGCTCCTTGATGAAGTAAGGGAGAGTAATGAGGGAGTTCCATGATTGTGATACACACCTGAATCTCAAAATTGACTTGATGGGTGATTTCAGTAGTATCTTTGTCACCACATGTTCTGGGATACGATCCCTTTTCACTTCTTCTGCCACCTTTCTGTCCATCAAGATTAGTTTCTTTTTGGGTGGGTGTTTTCTTGGTGGATGATGTCAAGAAAGAAGGGAAAATGTGAGAGAACAGCAGAGAGGGTCTCTTAGTCTTTTCTTGAGCTTCTTGGCTTCTTTTGCGATAAAAAAGGCTGAGAGAGAGATAGAGAGAGGTGAATTGATTGGGAAAGGGCCCTCGCTCTCACTGATTGTCCGAGGCGTTCGAGGAGGGGAAATATGAGAGAAATAGTAGAGGAGAGTAACGGTTTAGAGATGAAGATACTCTTCAGTGGTATCTTGGTTTTATAGTTTACTGATGATTGGTAGTTAGAGGTTATGCAGTAGCTTTTAAAGGAAATAATTCTGGTTGGTCAACCTTCAGCATTATTTATAACAAACCCGTCCATCACGCTCTATCCTCCACTTTCCTTCTCTTAATGAAAATCCTCGTATACATGACCTAGCGTGGTTTATTTACCTTAAAAGCTTTAGTTTCAGAAAGATACAGCTTCGGATTCTTATAATCAGATCCATCCCCTAATCTCATGATTCAAGAAGATTAGGCTAATCTCAACAGCTGCTCTAGGTTTTGATCACATAGTGAATCCTGAGACGAAATTTGTAGCAGAAACAATACTGCAACACTGGCCTGTGAAACTGACTTTTTTACACTTGTTTAGAAGAGAAATGAAGGAAAAAGATCGAAAACATTTGGTTTTCCAGACGCAATGGCTTGTAACAACCCCCGAAGGGTCTAAACGTAGTCAACAAATCTTAATCCCAAACCCTAACATTACTCTCCGGCTTCAAATTGCTCGACTCGATCTCTCTGCCAGGTAAAACCACACCTCCATTGCTGTAAACATCGTCACACACATAGACAACTTCTCCAAGGCTTGTCTTCTTTACATGGACAGCTTCTCCAAGGACTGTCTTCTCTACGCAGGCCCCTTGCCCCACTGTGGAGCTCCACCCGATGATACTGCTAGATATGCAAGCATGCTCCTTGATGGTAACTCCACTCATCACAGAGCAACGAGAGAGTCTAACTCCTGACTCGACAACACATCCTGGTCCTATTGCAACATCAGGTCCAATCAAACAACCCTCTCCAATCTCCGCAGTCTCATCCACCAAAACATTTCCCATGATATGGGGACCAGTGGCCAACTTAGATGGGGATTTTTTTCTAAGGGAATCTAGGTAGAGTCTTAGGCCTGTAATATAGTCCCTTGGCTGACCAATGTCCATCCAAAATCCTGGAAGCGCCATTGCATAGAGCTTCTTCTCTGCCGCTATTTTCGGGAAGACCTCTTTCTCAATTGAGGTGGGCCTCAGTTCAATTCTATCAACAACAGATGGGTTCAACAGATAAATTCCAGCATTGATTTTGTTACCAACAAATGCTTTTGGTTTTTCCACAAATCTCTCAACTTTTCCCGTGGATTCTTCCATAACCACAACACCATACTTTGATGGCTCATCCACCTACAGCATAATAGAGAGAAACGGTTGTCGACATTTTTAAGGTTAGTTTAGTTTCACGTCTCCAAGAAAAACTGACGAAGGTAAATTGATAACCGATAGGTGTTACCTTGGTCACCATTATGGAAGCCTCTCCACCATGGGCTTTGTGGAATTCTATCATCAGCTTGAGTGGGTATTCGCAGATGACATCACTATTGAGAACAAAAAACGGTTCGCCAGAATCATCGATTAGTTTGTCCCTTGCTAGTGCCAAAGGACCAGCAGTGCCGAGCGGCTCGGTCTCTTGTGAGCAAGTGATCTTAATATCAAGCTTCGTGTCAAAATCCTTCAAGAAGTTCATCATCTCCTGCAGGGAAGAGCACAGTTTGTTAATTTTTAATAAAAGTTGATAGTGGTGAAAAGCAGGCTGCCTGTTCATACCTCGGGCTTGTAGTTGATAGCCAAAACAACTTCAGTCACTCCAATAGCCTTGAGAGCCTCTATCTGCAAACAATTCAAAGAATCAATAAGTGGATATGAGATTGACAGAGCATGGAATTGTGACGGCCCATTATACACGGACAAGTGTTTAAATTCTTCTAGCACCTGGGTTTTAAAACAAGTTGTTTCTTAATCGTGGAAATCGACAGAGGAAGCAGTTAACCATA